>NC_081561.1:147238243-147268261 GCF_022355385.1 Mustela nigripes | reverse complement strand
CAGGAGTGTGCAGACAGGGTCCCAGGAGTGTGCAGACAGGGTCCCAGGAGTGTGCAGACAGGGTCCCAGGAGTGCGCAGACAGGGTCCCCGGACGACGGCCTCCTGCTTCCATGCACACGCGAGGTTGCTGGGATCTAGAGCCAGGCAAGGAGCAGCCCCTGGAGAGCACTGGGGTGGGGACAGCCTCCTGCTCCTCCACTTGTCAGTCACAGGGCCTGGGGTCACAGGGCCAAGTGACACTGTGGTGGGGCCCGTGTAGATGCTGCCAGGAGGCCTCCTGTCCTCCCTGTGCTCCGCTCATCTCGCCGGGAGACCTGCTGGAGGTGGTGCCCGGGTTTGCCCGTTGGTCCCATCGGGCTCCAAGGCTGCAGGCTGGGCCGTGTGACCACGAGGGAGCCGCCCCCACAGTCAGAGGGACGCATGAGAAGACCCTGCGGGGCCCTGCCACTCTCCCGGGCCTCGTCGAGGACCGCGCCAGCGCCTTCATCGTAAAAGGCAGACAACTGTTCGCCCGTGTTTCCGCTTTCCGTTCCTCTGAATGAGAGGACGTGTTCGTGCTTATTTTAATACAGTCACAGCTGTTGCAACCGGTATGTTTGTAACACCCGAGTGTCATCCCACCGCGGAATGTCCCGCCCACACCGAGAAGCCCAGCCTCCCGAGAAGCTCTGGTCCCGGCCCCCCAAGCTGGCGAGAGGTGGCCGGAGGCCGGCGGGCACCGGGTGAGAATGCAAGAGGCTGGGGGTTAAAGGGCGGAGGAGAAGAGAGAAGACCCGGCGCAGTGTCCGCGGTCTTTGTCCTTCTAGAACTGGCCCTTGTCGGAGCTGTGGCCCCAGTGACCTGAGTGTCACCACCTGTGAACTTGGGCCATCTCTGTCACCTGTGGGAAGGCTGGAGGACCCGAGCCCCTTTCAGTTCTAGCCCTTTGAGCGCTTCTTCCCCGCAGGGATGCTGGCCCCCAGCCCTCTAGAGACTGCAGGTGCTCCTGGGGCGGGGACCTGGGACCCTCCAGCCCCTTCCTCTGACATGAAATGTCCGTGTGTAACACATGCAGACCCTCAGGACCCATGGGGCCGTTGGTCACATAGCGGGGAGCTCCCGGGGAGTCTGCAGCTGGGCCTGTGGGCGGGCGGTTACAAAGGTCCCCGGAGCCCGTAGGTGTCCTATGCTGGGGAGGGAACTTGCCAAGAACATGGCTGAACACCTCTCGTGGTGCTTGGTCACCTGCCCAAGACAAAGGTCTCGGGCTCAGGGAGGTGGGGGCTGCGAGGTTCCTTTGGCGGTGGCTGTAGGTGTCCTGGTGTTGGAGCCCCACGACGGAGCTGGGTCTGGTCGTAAGTACAGGGTGGGGGTCTCAGCTCCTCTGGGGATCTCCCCTGGGGAGGTGCCCTGCCCAGCCTGAAAACCCAAGGGTGAGGCTCAGCGGCTCCTGGGCCCCAGGTGGACGGACAGCAGGAGCTGCGGAGCTGGGGTAGGGGATTCCAGCATTTCCTGACCACTGTGGGCTGGGGACAGAGCCTTCGGGGAGCTCTGGACCCTGCCGTCAGGGTCGCGGCCGGCTCCCATGGGCTGTGTGTGGGGTGGACCACCAGAAACTGGGGTGAGCAGGGAGACAGCGGTCTGAACAGAATCAGCTACCACGGCCTAGGAGGCGCCCCAAGACCAGGCCAGGGAAGTCACTAAGCCCCCTCAGAGGCCCCAGGCAGGGGTCAGCCCTGTGCAAGGGCAGGAGACCTCAGACCGCACCCGAGGTCAAGAAGAAATGCGGTTTTTCTGGTGAGGGGAGGAGGGCAGCCAAGGGGTTGGCCGGTCCCCCAGCCTGTGTTCCTGCCCCTCGAGACCCAGTCGGGAGGCCGTGGGGAGAAGGCCCGTCCCTGGATGGAGACGGAGGCAAGACGCAGTGGCCTTTCCAGTTCCGGGGAGCAGAGCGGCCCAGTCCCGAGCAGACGGGCACAGTCGGCCCAGCTGGGCTCCCCGCTGCCCGGGACTTTGCTGCTGGTGATCCCAGGCCGTTGAGCTACGAGCGTGCGAGGGGAAGGAAGCTCCTGGGGCCTCGCGTGACAAGCTCCACCGCGCGGGGGCCTTTTGGCTCCCCCAGGTCACGCCGGAGCGGACCTTCCCTCAGCTCCCTGGAGCCCCCTGGCCTCCTGTCCTCTGTCCTGCCTCTGCTCACTCTCCCCTTCGGCTCCACCCCCGAGGCCTGCAGGGCCGGCTCAGCCTCCCGTCCTCCGCCCACAGGTCCCTCCCAGCACCTCTGCGGGCCGCCAGGAAGCGCGTCTCTCACTTCCTCTTCCGTGCACACACGGTTTAAACCCAGCTTCGAACCATATCCTTGGGGCTTCACCGACCCTTACACTGTAAGACACTAGACACTCTCGCATTCTTGAAGCAGGAGCCAATGCCTTCCCACAGGGGATGGACACACGCGGATGCCCCCGTGCTCCCAATGCCCGGGGGGCCCGGTGGCAGAAGAGGAGTCAGATTCGTCCTCGTCCTGTTGGAATTCACCCTTGAACGGGGGAGATATGCCAGCTCTGGACCCCGGAAGGTGAGGTTCGGGGGTAACTGGGCCCCGGGTGCTGTCCCAGCCCCTCCCAGAGCCGGCTCCGTTCTGGGAGAAGAGATGCGCTCTGAGGCTCTCGGCGAGGATGGGGGCTCCTGGGTCAGGCTGTGAGGCTGTGTGACGGGCACGCCGGGACCAGGGGCCCCCAAGGCAGTGTCTCCGAAGGCATCAATGCCACTCCACGCTTTCCCCCACAAACCCACTCCACCTTGGTCATAGGCAACGGTGTGCTGCCCGCCCCTCAGTGCCCAAACCCGGAACCCAGCGCTGGTCCTGGACCACTTCCTCCTGCTGCTTTCCTGTGGGGGAGAAAGCCGTGTTGGTCCTCAGCTCCGCAGCTCCGTTAGCCGCCCCATCCAGCCTTCCTCCCTCCCAGGCCGGCTCCCGGGCCTGCCCTTGCCCGCCCCACCTTACACGGCTGGGGCTCAGCCTCGCACGTGCGCTCTGAAAACCCCGAGGGGGTCCTGCCCTGATGGAGCAAGTCGGACGGTCCAGGAGTGGGGCCTCGGACTCAAGTGTTGTTAAAGACACTCCCGGCGCGTCCAGCCAGGGTGGACGGCAAGCGCTCGGTCTGGTCCACGATCCCACCCCCAACCTGCCGAGTCAGAGTCCCCAGTGTGGGGTCAGGAATGTGTCCCACAAGCCCCCCGGTGGCCTAGGAACAGCCCAAGAAGCCCGCACTAGGGCAAGGGCAACTGTGGCGTATGGGGGGGCACCTCACCTTCGGGACAGTCTGCCCTTCCTGCAGCGGCAGCTGTTCCTTAGGAGGAGAGTTTCAGGAGCCTTCCGGTCCCCTCATGCCCATCAAACCGCAGCTCCACTGAGCCCCACACAGTCAGACAGACATCCAGCCGTCAGGGGACCCCCTGTGGGAATGTCCTACAGCGTCCTGTTGTCCTTCCTGCTCGGAGAGAGAACTGCACACACACCGGCGCTCCGGTCCCCAGCAGCCAGGTTCACCGGCTCGATCCGAGAGGCTCGATCTGTCACTGCAGACCCAGAGCCACGGTCTTCCAGGGCAGAGCCAGAGACTGACACGAGACACGTGTCGGGGCCCTGGGATTCCTCCCTGTGAGCACAGTCCCGAACCCGTGCCTCTCCCTCTCTCCGCTCTTCCTGCTTCCCCTCCTTGTCACGTGAGGGTGACCTCTGGTCTCTGAGAGCCCGGGTCCTGCCCTCTCCACACCTCGAGGGACATCCCGGAGATGTTCACGAAGGCACTTGCTAGGTTATACGGTTTCTGTGTGTGTGTGTGTGTGTGTGTGTGTGTGTGAGAATTCTCTGGACGTGGGATGACCCATGTCTGTACCTCAGATGTCCAGCCAGGACACGGTGCGAGCTGTGTCCAGCCGCCTGGCCCTCCCCCAGCACGAGCACGTCTGCCTGCCCCCCTTTCCTTCTGCAGGGGTGACGGCAGAGCGGAGGCCGGGCTCTCCGTTCCAGGGAGACCCAGCCCCGTGCAGCTGGTACCGGAGCCCCCAGAGCCCGTATCCGCTGGCAAACCCGTTCCCACTCAGAAGTTAAAGCCGAGCCGGAGCTGGCCGTCTGGCATGTGTGTTGGGGACCCGGCAGGGAGGAGTGGGTGCTCCCCCGGCCCGTCCCCTGCCCCACTGCTCCCCCCTGCTGACCCCGAGGTCACCGCGGCCCGCACCCCCCGTGGCCCGTAGGACTCCAGCACGCACTCGACTCCCGCCCGGCCCAGCCTTCCATTCCCTCGGCCGGGTTTCTCCTCGCTCGCCCGCGGTCCAGGCCGGCTGGGGCTCCTCTCCGGGCTCCCAGTGCAGGGGCGTTTCTGTCGCGTGACTTCCCAGGCTGTGCTTTATCAGCACGAAACCGAGCCCCCTGTGTCCGGTGGGTTCAGTGTGGACACATGCAAACAGCAACAGCAAAGAGATTAGCCGATCTTGCCCTGCTGGGGCGTTGGCTGGTGTGTCTGTGCTGCGGCGAGAACCCTCCACCCCATCCGGGGGCTTCCCTGTCTTCTCCGCTCCAGGCCAGGCTTCCTGTCAGGGTCCCTCCTCACCCAGGACACATGCCCTCCAACCAGACGGAGAAGCTCCGTGGAGAAACCACGGGATGGCCCTTAACAGTCCTGCGGGGCTCCTGCTGGCCCAGGGCCGGCCTGAGCCCAGAGGGAGGGGCCGCTCTCCCGCGGGCTGGACCGGGAAGGATGGGCAGTGGACACCCCCCAGTAAGTACAACCGGCCAGCAGAGCTGCCCTCCTGATCACACGGCTCCCCTCCTTCCACACAGACTCCTCCCCACCCAAGGGAGACCCTCCGGAGTCCATCCATCAGGCTCCAAGTCCTGATCCGGGGTGGAGATCCGAGGGGGCAGGTCTGCGAGGGGCGGTGGGAACGGCAGTGGCCCTTGACCCGCTCCCGCTCTCGTCCTCCTGGCAAGTTGTCTCCCCGGCTTGTGGCTGAGCCTTCGGGGGAGGAGCCACAGGAAGGATCTCGCCCCTGCGCGGTGAGCGCAGCCCCATCTCTGTTCCTCCGTTCCCGGTGCTTTTCCTTCCAGCCGTGGTTGTGTTAGAAGTGAAATACGGATCCGACTGATTATCTGCAAACTCTCGCTTCCACAGAGCAGCCCAGCATTTCATTTATTTTCTTCGCTGGTCCAGGGATCTGCAGCTAAGGGTCATGTTTTTTCCTGTTTGCCATCACATTTGCAGTGAACTAGACATCAGAATACCAGCCGACACGGTCGGTCATTAGACCCAACAGATACGGAGTTACTCTGCGCTCCGCCGGGCCTGCTGTCACGTCCTGTCCTTGGGCTCACGCCGCGCGTCAGGTCCTGGACAGAGGTTCGCCTCTCCGAGGGAGTCTGTGGGTGCTTGCACGTGTGTTAACGTGCCGAATCTTCCACACGCACCTTTCATAACGAGGAGACTCGGCCCACATCCCGACAAGTGGGACGTGAGAGCCGGCCGAGGGGGGCTGCTTGCACAACACCGAGGCTTCCGTTCAGGCTTCACTTTGTTTCTACCGTTAATCCTGGCTATGATTTCTTCTTGGCTGTTTTTGATCAAAACGACTGTTTTTATGTAGCACTTGTTGTGCTCTCTGGCTTCCCAGAGGAGGCGGCCATGTGTGTGACAAGTGTGGGCTCAACGGGGTTGGTCCCCGAGCTGGGTCCCAGTGCTCCACGGAAGACATCATCTCCGTGGTCCCTGACTGCTTTGGGAAACACCTAGTTAACTCCACGAAGGCCACATGATGCCCAGAGGCAGGCTCTGTGTTTTCTGCCCGCAGACGCCTTGCCTGCGTACGACACTATGGTGTCCTCTGGAAAGGTGAACCACATCCAGGCAGAAGCTTCTGAGCGACATGCGTGGGTCCCGCACCAACTACAAGCGGCCGGGGACCCAGTGTTTGGAGGGGAGGCAGCTGGCGGTCCCGGGACACCCTGAATGTCTCCTCTCTGGGGGCATCACACCGGGAGGGTAGGAGCCGGTCACACGGGGCTTTGTGTGTCCCAGAGGGAAGGAGCCCCTCATCCTCGGGGACACAGACTCCTGGGCTGGAGAGGCTCTGCAGGGTGCGGCCGCACCAAATCAAAGTCTCTGCACCCAGGCTTTGTTCCAGTCCCCATGCCCGAGCCCATGTCATGGTGCTGCAGCCGGCGCTCTGACACGGGAGGTTGGCGGGGCTCCGTGCGGGCTTCTCACGCACGGTGAGGCCTGGAGGTCAAATAGCCTTTTGCCTGGGCTGCTCCCCGCCTGCGCCCGTGTGTCCCACGGGGAATCTGAGCTCCTGCCGCGGGTGCGTGGGGGCATCTCGGTGGGGCTTTGCTGTCCTTCACTCCAATGACGGCTGCGGCGCGGCACCCGCCGGGGCGCGCTCTGGGATCCCGTCTCTGCCCGTTTTTACGATGGGTCGTTTCCTAATTATTATTCCCATCCTAGCCTGGAAGACTCCCTTGAACTCACTGAAAAGAGGTTAAATATTTGGTGATAAAAATAGAACGGATTTCGAGAACACTAGGTCTTGCTGTAGGGTGTGGCTTTTTTCCACGATTTCCTTTCCCTTGGCCACTGTCCCCAAGCACCGCCGCTGACGATCCCCGGCGGCTGGAGGATCCACAGCAGGCGCGCGGGACAGGACGCAGGACGGAAGAAGAAGCCCGAGTGCCCTCTGTGCTCTCTGTGAGCTGCACTCGCACCAATGCCGCGGTCGCCTCCGCGGCCTCCTGTGTGCCGCCTCGTGGCTCCTCACCGAGGGCCGGGAGCCCCTCCTGAGTCTGCTGCCTCCTCCCGAAACGGGGTTCAGGCGGTCACCGAGGGAACAGGGACTTGTGTCTGTGCCGGCCGCGGCCCCCGCCGGTCCTCTAGACCAGAGCCCCAGGAAGAGCTAAGAACAAGCGTCCTGCCTGTTGGCAGAGTCAATCACTCGCACGGGGGTGGCGTAGGGGAGCTGCCAGCGCAGCTGCGGGCCTGGGGGGCTCCTGGGGGGGCTCCTTTCTCCCTGGGCTTGGTGGTGTCAGGCCCGAGCCCAGGCTCCTGGAGGCACCGCGGCGGGAATGACAAGGTCCTACCAATGCATGCGCAGAAGGCCGGGGAGCTAGTAGGTTGTCATAGCAACGCCGCGTGTGGGCTCTGCACCTGCCCTGATTTCTGCTGCGGAAGCAGCATCAGCCTTCGGGAGAGGGGAGAGCCCCCCTCCCCCCACGTCTTCAGGCTGCCGGATGGATTGTTGGAAGAGCCACGTCGTCCCCCTCCGGAGCCGCTCGCTGCTGAGGCCGCCCTCCCTCCTCCCCAGCTCCGCTCTTCCACCGAGGGCCCCGGGCGGGCAGCGGGCAGGCGGGCTGGCTGGCGTCCTGTCCCGGGCTCAGCGGGCACCAAGGCCGGGGAGAGCCCAGCCTTCCCGGGCTCTCTTCTCCCGCACCTCCATCCCCTGGCTCTTCCCTTCTCTCCCTCTAGGGCGGTGGCTTTCAGACCCCAGCGTGAGAGAAAGAAGCACACGTACTTGCCCTCGTGTGCGTGTATTTGAAACTAAACCTTTAATGAAACCGCCGATCGCCCCGCCCTGGGAGAACTCTCTTCTAGGGCTGATGTCGCAGAGCGTGTCACATTCTCTCTTCGATCGCGTTAAAAGATGCCGCCACGTCCACTGCACTGACTCGAGTAACCAGGAACCGTGGCAGGCTGAGGGGGGCAGACGCTGCGCCGGTTACTCTGCTGCGCCAGAAGGGGTGGCCTCCGTCCGACTTTGGGTTCCTCCGCGGGGTCCGCCTTCTCCCCTCCTCAGCTTCAGGGCTGAGCCGGAGGGACCGGGAACTAACCGATGGGGCCGCGCAGCCTGAGAATTCCACGTGCAGATCTGGGGGGTCAGTCTGGGCTCAGGGAGCGGGACTAGACACAGCCAGAGGCACAGACAGGTGTGGCTCGCGAAGGTCCTTGCATGAAGTCTCGCAGCTCGGGGGGCGGTCGGCTCAGGGTCCGACCTTGCCAGTGGTAGGCAAGCACTTTGCTTTCTAAGTCGTGTGAGTGACTGGACCCTGAGGTGCCAGGGCCTTTCCTTGGTGGAGCCCGTCTCTGAGGGCACTGGGCTAGCCTGTCTGCCTTCCCTTCTCTGTCTAACACAGCTTCAGAGATGAGAGTTAAGATGCTTAGGAGTTCACGGTAGCCCTAGGCAGTTCATCTCAAAATTTGGGGAAATTCCTGGGATCATTTCTTCCACTTTGGAAAGTTTATGTACGGTGTGAAAGCTTTTGTGTCTAGGGTGTCTGTCTCTGGGGGACTCCGTCTGGCAAGCGGTCGCTGCTGCTTTCGGCTCAGATCATGACGTCGGGGTCGGGGGGGGGGGGGTCGCCCCATGCTCAGCGGGGAGTCTGCTTGAGTTTCTCCCCCTACCCTCTGCCCCTCCCCCTGCTCACACTCTCACCCTCTAAAATAAATAAATAAATAAATCTTTTAAAAAACAATTGTCTCCAGAAATGCCTTTCAGTCTCTCTTGGTTTTTGTCCTCAAACTGAGTTTATATGATTTAAATATTTTCCTTCTATTTTTATACTTTGTTGCTATGAACTTTGGAGCTGTAGGGGGTACACAGCAGGGTGCGTGAGGACAGGCCTTGGCCGCCATATACTTTCTGACTGGGGGAAAAGAAACTCTACAGAGAAGCATCATGACTGTAAAAGAGCACAGATTCATTCCAAGTCTCAACACCCTCGTCCTGAGCTTTCCCCCGTTCTCGCTCCACCCTCCGTTCCCTCCTCCCCTCGTCCCTTCTCTGTTTCCTACTTAATCTCTTTCCCCGATTCACTCCCGAGGCTGAGTGTGTCTATGGGAACGTCCGCGATCCTTCTCCGCCGTCCCCCAAGACATGCACTTGCATGCGCCGGCTGTCCGCGCGTCTGTCGCCCCGGCTGTCCGCGCGTCTGTCTTCCCTTCCAGGCTCGCGGCCGTCGCCGGGGCAGGGGTCGGTCTGTCTGAGCCGGCCTGGCCGTCCCTGCTGTGAGAGCAGGGGTGGAGGGGGACGGGACCGAGAAGTCCTCAGAGGAGGACGGCATCACTGAGGACGATTCCCTCTAGAACAGGGAAGGCCGGGCCGCTCAGCAGAGCTGGATTCGGGTGTAACAAACAAAATGGACAACAATGCCGGCTTTCTCTGGGAGAACAAGGCTTTCCAATGAGTTCGAGCAGCAGCTGCATGGCACTGACCTCACTTTTCGGGGGGCGGGGTACGAAGAGAGGGGACCCTTCCAGGTCGCCGCCCGCCGCACTCCCCTGCCGCCTGGCCACAGTGGCCACCGGCCACCGGTCGTTAACAGGGCGCCTGCCGGAAATGGAGCCAAGGAGCCACCCCAGAATGTGTCCTCAGCTTTCAAGGTCGGAGCGGGAGAATGTCGTGGAAAGCCCGCGCCGGAGGGTGCTCCGGGGGGAGACGGAAGCCCGAAGTGCTCCGACCCGAGAGATGTGCCCCCCACGCGCCCCTCGTGTCCCCCCCCACCCTCCCCCTTCTCTCCGTCACGCGCACACCCACACCCACACTCACACTCTCATTTACATCCTCACATCCCTCACACACACTGTCCCAACGCTGTCACTCACACGCCTTCTCACAACTCCCACCTTCGCACACTCACTCGGACACACCGACGCTCTCACACTTCCCCACTCCCTCAGGCTCATTCCCTCACATACTCTCACGCACACGCACACTCTCTCACACACAGTCACACTCTCACACACTCACGAACTCACACCCTCTCTCCAACACTCTTAGGCCCCCTAACACATGCGTTCACTCCCTTTCACTTTCCCACACTCATTCTCTCAGACACACTTTCTCCCACGCACACTCTATCTCTCACACTCTCACGGGGTCCCGTCCTGCCTCACACACACTCTCACACTCACACGCCGCCACTCATGCCCTCTCTCACACCCGCACGCACACGTCGAAGGCTGCCATCCCCTCCCTGAGGTCGGACTGTAGCGTGCCGCCAGCAGGGACGGGTCCTTTGGTGCGAGAGTGACCTCAGTGGTGTGGTTCCCTCCTGCTGGGAGCGCTGTGTCCCATGGACAGCGCCTTGGGCAGGAAGTTGGCTTTGCAGAGGCTTGGAAAGTGGAATGTCGGCACCGACACCTGGTCTCGGAGCTCTGGACTCTGCTGCCACGGAAACCCCCAGGGAGTCTGCAAGTTCGTGGCATCCCCCAGCTCGGAGTCAGAGCTGGACGCCACGGAAGAGAAAGTGTTGAAGCGAGCACGGAAACGCTCTCAGACGGCAGCTTCTAAGAGTCACACACACATACACACACACACACACACACAAGTCACACACATTTCCAACATTTCTATGCACAATAACCACTATTGTAAAACGATGACTTTACTATTCCATCAATTTAACTCCTAACCTTTAGAACTTATGAATTACATACTCACATTTTTTTCAAAAAAGCTAATTACAAGGAAAAGGGGAGTATTCAGTACCGAGTCACATAGAGAAACAGCACCCTACATCGAATGGTCTTGGAAAAGTCGCGGGAGCACGAGCCTACGGAACACACTGAGTGGCTTTGTCACGGAGCTGCGTGGTGACAGACGGTGTGAGACCGAGCACAGCGTAGTGGGAAGACGGGCCGAGTCACTGTACTGTCCTGCCCCTGAAACGAGCATAACATCGTGTGTCAACTGCACTCCAGGGAAAAAAATAGAGCTTTCAAAAAATAAATAAATAAATAAATAAATAAATCAAGTAAAAACCAAGGATAAGAAAAACAACAACAACAACAACAACAACAACAAAACCTGGGGGCCTGGCTGGCTCGGTCAGTAGAGCGTGTGACTCTTGATCTCGGGGTCATGAGTTTGAGCCCCATATTGGGTGTAGGGATTATTTTTAAAAATAAAAAGAAATAAAGATTTTTAAAAAGTTATAAAAGATTAGTTATTTAATAAAGTAGAGAAAACAAAGAAAATATAACATGATTCTACCTTTTTTCCTTTTAATAAGAGACTTCAGTCTCCATACTTTGCACTAGACTCACAGAAATAAGCTGACCAGCAAACAAAGCGCGTCCACGCCTGCGTTCAACAAGGAGTCCTCCTACCGTTGACAGGCACCTCGTCACGTAAGAGTGTTTTCCTGTAAGGAGCGGGATGAAAATCTGAGCATCAGTTGCAAGGGACAAGCGCAGGGGCCGCAGGTAAAGGCTCGTGTCCTCGGCAGAGACCTGAGATTGCAGTGGTCCAGGGGAGCTGGGCTGCCGTCACGAGGGCCGTCACGGTGCCGGCCGCTGTCCTGCCAAGGGGTGCCTCTTGCTCTGGCCTCAGTGGAGCGACTCAGGAGCCACGGCGGGAGCCTCCCTGGTGGGCGCCGGTGAAAACCCGTAGCAGCGCCCAGATGGAGGGTCAGGGTCTCCGGTGGGTCGTGAACTTGCCCGGGCTGGGGGCCCCCGCAGGAGCTGGCTGTGGGCGGGCGTGTAGGGCGGCATTAAGAGGCATGTTAGGGGGAGGGCGGCTGCATCAGGAGGCAGGCTGGAGCCGCTCTTGTCCTCTGGGTTCCGCACGGGCAGACCACCCCCAGGCGACAGCCAGAGCCAGGCCTTCCTGGCAGGAGCCGGACAGGTCCGCGCGTGTCCTTGGTGAGCTGGTCTTTCCTGTGCACCGCGAGCCTGTGTCCCCCCTTGCTGGGACCTTGGGACGGGCTGACCACGCTTGGCCCGGGCACGTGCGTGTACACACCCATCCTCGATGAGGCGAAGTCTGGAGCCTAATGATGTTGTGGGACCCAGACCTGCCTTCCAGGAGGCCCCCGGGGGCACGTGGCATTCCGAGGGCTGCTTGACCAGACTGGCTTTCCTCGGGGTCTCTCCCTGCTCCCCAGGCTCTCCACCTCCGTCCCCTCCGGGCTGCTTCTCCTCGAGCGGCCCCAGGGCAGGAGCAGGGTGGGGGCTGGGGTTCAGTGTGGCCGGCCAGCAGTGCCCAAAGTGCCTCAGTTCTGGGACCCTGTTCGGGTGTCTGTCGCCCGCCCCACCGCGGGGCACAGCCACTGCTGTGCAGGGCCCTCACGTGTGGACCGTTGTGCACTGCTTTGTGCAGACGGGCTCATGTGCCCACGAGGGCCCCAAACTCACTAACAAAAATAACTCAGGAGAAATGAACTGGAGCAGAAACACCGGACCTTTCTAGGCTGGGGGCTGTGACCGGGGCCCGGATTCGTGGCACCCGTGTCCCGGTGGGGGGCAGGTGTTCTAGCACATTGCACACCTGTGGGAACCCGTTGCCAGAGTCACGAGGACATCGTCCCCGAGGAAGCTGGGGCATGAGCAGGAGAATCCCAGGGACGGAGAAGGTGTGGGGAGCAAGGAAGGAATGACTGTGTTCAGAAGAGGGCCCAGAGGCCATACATGCAGGTCAAAGGGACTCTTGTAGGCCACACTGCAGTGTATGGGCTCTGTCCGAGGAGAGTAGGGCAGCGATCCGATGGGGCCAGCGTCTGGGGACACGGCTCAGTGGCCGTGGGGGGTGACAGGTTTGGAGGCTGGAGGACTAGACGTTGGCGGTGGCTGGACTCATCCAGGCGAGTGGCCCAGTGGGGAGGGGGCGGGGCTCGCATGCCAGGGGGTGCGGGTGCAGAAGGGACAAGAGTCGGTCCCAGCTGCGGGGGAGGGGGGTGAGGAAGCCAGAGTCCATGTGTCGCGGAGGGCGCTGATGCCTGAAGGGAGGGCACGCAGGTGTGGTCAGCTGGGACCCTGCTGCTTTTCGGAAGTCCAGGAGACGCCCGAGGAGAGTTCCTACCCTGTGACCGTGACACAGGGAGGAGGGACAGCGTCGGGGGGTGCCAGGAGGCTTGAGCACGGGAGGACAGAATGTGCTGGAGTGTCAGGGGAGAAACCCGAGGACGGCGACACGGAGGACTGTGAGAAGACGAAGGGAACAGGAGTCACGGGAGAGTGTGGGGGTTGGCAGAGGGTGTCAGGTGCGCGGGCGAGATGCAGACCGGCAGGCGTCTGGAGGGTTCGCTACACGCGGATCGCCGGTGTTCTGGCGCGGGCTTCTGCGGGCGGGCGGGCGGGCACGAGCCGGTGGAGACGGGGAGCCGTGCGGGCGGGAGCAGTGTCCGGGGAGCCCTCCAGGATAGCAGCATCTCCATGGGAAAGGGGGTGCAGGTCGGCCATGGGGCGCACCAGACTGCGGTCTGCGTTTGTTTGGTTTCCTCCATGGAAGAGACCTGAGCATGTTTACGGGGGTGAAAAGATACGGGGTGAGGATGGGGATGGAGGCCTACGGGGGGTCAGAGGGAGGGTCAGTACTGCAGCGGGAACGGAGGCTGGCGAGGAGAGGAGCGGTCCCAGGGAGCGGGCGTGGAGGAGGGCACAGGTGCCAGAGCAGGTGACGGCAGGCTCGGGGTCGCGGAGCCTCTTCCCCAGGACGGGGGTGAAGTCACATTATCAGGCCGAGGGCGTGCGGTCAGCACTCTTGCGGGGAGAGAGGACGTTCGAACTGGCCTATGCGTAGAGTGGATTTGGGACCGAGAAGCCTCGCTGGGCAGCAGGTGCTCTAGTCTGGCCGGATACCACTGACCGGCAGTTGCGGCACCCCTGCTGTCCCGGGGACCGTGGCGGGTGGGGTGACCCGGGTCGGACTGCCCCGCAAAGGTCAGCGAGGGATAACGGGACTGAGGGTGGGGAAGAGAACAGCGAAACAATGGGTCCTGGAGGGAGTCCAGGCGGGTGAGGGGGAGGACGGGAGGAGCCTGACGTGAGTGTGGGGGTGCTGGCGGGGCGCCGGGGGCCGGCGCGGGAAGGGCCGACACAGAGCAGAAGCCGTAGCAGGTGTGGTCCGGGAATGGACACCCGGTGTGGGGTCAGACAGCAGGTGACCAGATGCCCGACGGGTGATCGGGGAGGGGGCTACTGGAGTCCAGGGGAAAGAGGCAAGTCGGGATGGCCTCCGTGTAGACGTAGAGCAGACCTGGAGCAGGTGCCGAAGGCCTAGCACCTGAGATGGGCCGCTGAGGCCGGCGGGAGACAGAGACCTCACACGGGAACGGGGCCTCGGCCTTGGCCTGAGCGAACATTGGCGTGAGCTTGCTGCGTAGACAGGGAGCCGCTGGCCCATGGGGGCCCCACCCAGCCAGTTTTTGTGGATGGCCAGACACACGAGGCTCTCCTTAACCACGGCAATGTGGTACGGACCCACGGACGCCGTCATGGGCTGGGGTCTGACGCATCCGAGACGGGCAGGCCCCAAACGAACAAAACCCTCGCGGCCTGTAGTAACATCCCGGGTAGCAAACCCGCTGCTGAACACGCCTCACAGCACGCAGGCCTGCAGGTCGGTGGCTGGTGTGTCAGAAGGAGCCCGCGCTCGGCCAGCGCCCCCCCAGGTCTCGGCGGCCCGCTCCACGCTGGGCGGTCCGGCGGCCAGTGTCCCCTCTGACCGCGTCGGCCGTCCTGCTGCTCGGCGGCTGGGCTCTCCCCGCCGTCTGTGGGCCTGACCCAACGGCCAGCGGTCCCGCGAGCTGACGGGTGGCCCGCGGTTGTCTTCCCGGGAGGTCCTCGTGGTCACCTTTCCCCGGAACTGCATAGTTCCGACCTCCCCTTCCTCAGGTGAGTGGCTTTCACAGCACCAACTCTCAGGTCAACATTTGACCCAGGATATTCTATGATTTTTAAAATAGTTTCCCCCATGAAATCAGTGAAAATGCCTGCATTTCAGAGATGGGGTCACACCAGCTTCCCGGGGCTGCCGTAATCAAGTCCCACGGTCGAGGGGCTTCCACAACAGGCATGCCCCGTCTCACTGTTCTGGGGCCACATGTCAGGGGCCGGGTGTGGACAGGCTGCTTCCTTTGGGGGCGGATCTGTTCCAGGCCCCTGGCTGGCTTCTGGGGGTCTGCTGGCACCTGTGCTGCCCCTGGGCTCTGGCACCCTTGCCCTGATCTCTGCCTCCTCTCCACGTGGAGTCCCCGCGCGTGTCTGTGTCCGAATCTCCCCGTTTCTCAGACGCCCGTGATGTCGAGGAGAGGCCCACGCTGCTCTCGTCTTAACTAAGCACGAGGAGGGGGAGGGGCAGAGGGAGAAGCAGGTTCCCTGCAGAGCAGGGAGCACCACGTGGGACTCGACCCCAGGACCCTGGATCATGACCTGACCTGAAGGCAGACGCTTCACCGACGGAGCCGCGCAGGGGCCAGAACAGCGGCTTTCTCTACAGTGACTCCTCTCCTGCCACGAGAAGGAACAAATTCCTGGCGCAGGTGTAGACACCGATCACCATCGAGAGCGTGACGCCAAGACGCCAAGTGAAGACCGCGGATGCAAGACGCCCTGTCGTCTGGTTCCACGCGTGGGAGGTGTCGGGAGCAGGAGGGTCTGCCGCATGCGTGGGCTAGGGCTGCCCTCGAAAGATGCGGCCGACGGGGGCTTGGCCGACAGACCTTCCTGCTCTCACCGTTCCGGAGGCAGAAGTGCCAGAGCAGGCCTGGGCAGCTCGGTTTCTTCTGGTGCCTCACGCCTTGGCGTGCAGACGGCCGTCTTCTCCTGGATCTCACGGCTTCTCTCTGAGTGTGCCCGTTCCTGGCGTCTCTGTCCACACCACCACTTGTAAGGGCAGCAGTCAGATCGATGTAGTGCCTGCCCTCAGGGTCTCGTAACCGAATCACCTCTTTAAACGCTCTGTTTCCAAACACTGCCACATTCTGAGGAAGGGGGTGGGGGTCAGGACGTCAACAGATAAACTGTAGGGGGGGGCACAGTTCAGCCCCTAGCACTGGGAGAGACAGAAAGCGGCTTAGTGGTTGCCGGGGGCTCAGAGGAGGGGAAATCAGGAGGGGCGGCTAATGGGCTGGGGGCTTCCTTTGGGGCGATGAGAAGGATCCAATTTGATTGTGGCGACTGTTGTGCTACTTGCAAATATACTAAAAAAAAACAAAAGAAAGAAAGAAAGAAAACCCCACTGAATTGTACCCTTTGAAATTATGTCTGTGAATTATGTATCTCAGTTAAAACTCAGGATTTTGCTGACCCCGGGAAAAGATTACAGCAGGCACCAGTGGGAGCAAGATTGGAGAAAGGGACAGAATCACAAAGCAAGTGTCTTCCTGCGGCTCGCCAGGCCCCCTTGGCTGGTTTCCCTGCCTTTGACGGCCACCTGCTGGGGACACCCCCCTGCCCCTGCCCAGCTGTGTCCACCCCCTCACCCCTAGCTGCGACCACCCCCCACACCCTCTCCCTCCTGTTGCCAAGCTCCCAAATC
The DNA here is from genome assembly GCF_022355385.1 of Mustela nigripes. NCBI lineage: Eukaryota > Metazoa > Chordata > Mammalia > Carnivora > Mustelidae > Mustela > Mustela nigripes. The sequence goes on along the minus strand of NC_081561.1, from coordinate 147,251,985 downwards.
CAGGAAGCAGGAAAGCCAAGAGAGGACCAAGGTCCTCGTGGTGGCCGCGGACGGGCCCTGGTGCGGCTCTCGGCTTCTGTGGCGACAGAGCAGCCTGGGGCCGTGCGCGTGGAAAGACAGTGACTCCTGGTTTCCCATCGCTCCCTGGCTCATCGCCTTCCTCTTTTGTCAAAGTCACTGCTCCTGTTCTGGGCTGGAGCCCATGGGGCCTGGGAAAGAGGGGCCGTGCACAGAGCCTGTCCTGGGCTTGGAGCACCCGCCACCTGGCAGGAGAGCACCCGCCGAGTCTCCCGTCTGCCCTGGGCAGCCTCTGAGCCATGAGTCGGCACAGACGAACTCGGCACCACGATGTCCCCCCAGCCAGAGCTGTGAAGAAAGACACAAAGCAAAATACATCTTGGAGTAAAATTAGCCTGACCCAAAATTTGATACACATTTTTAAATAGATTTTATTTATTTATTGACAGATCACAAGTAGGCAGAGAGGCAGGCAGAGAGAGAGGAGGAAGCAGGCTCCCTGCTGAGCAGAGAGCCCGATGCGGGGCTCGATCCCAGGACCCTGAGATCATGACCTGAGCCAAAGGCAGAGGCCACAACCCACTGAGCCACCCAGGTGCTCCACATTTTAACAAGATGTGTGACTTAGGATGTCACAAATCTTAATTATAAAAGTTTTTTTTGTTGTTAAAGATTTTATTTATTTATTTAAGAGGGAGGGAGAGAGAGAGAGAAAGAGAGGAGAGAGGAAGGGGTCAGTAGGGGAAGGAGAAGCAGACACCCCGCGGAGCAGGGAGCCAGACGTGGGACTCGACCCCTGGCCTCCAGGATCATGACCTGAGCCGAACAGTCACTTAACCAACTGAGCCACCCAGACACCCTTAAGTGTAAAGGTCTTTTACTGATTTATTTTAATTCAAGTGTAATGGACACACGTGTTATATTAGTTGCATGGGTCGGATACATTACTCAGTGTCGTCGTAAGGACACTCCGTCCCCAGCACCTGTGCCCCCATCCCCCTAAACACCTCCCCTCTGGTGACCATCAGTGACCATCTCTACAGGTAAGAGTCTGTTTTGGGGGCATCTGAGGGGTTCAGTCGGTTGAGCGACCGACTCTTGGTTTCGGCTCAGGTCGTGTTCGCAGGGCTGCGGACGGAGCCCCAGGTCGGGGTCTGCGCTCGGCCGGGAGCCTGCTTGAGATGATCTCCCTCTGCCCTCCTCTCCCCTAAAAATCCCCCACAACTCTGCTTTTGCTTCTTTTTTCTTCTTTCTTGGGTTTCTTACCCTGCACGCACGGGTGAGGTCCTGCGGGGCCGCCTCTCTCCGACGGCTCTAACTCAGCGCCCGACACTCCAGCTCTACCCATTGCCGATGACAGTGTCACGTGGTTTGTGGAGCGTAAATCCCACCGTGTGTGTGCATTATGCGTATGAAAACTTCACACAGCTTTGGGGCTTCCTCGGTCACAAAAGCGAAGGTGACAAACCGAGATCAGTATTAGGGAAACCCGTGGACTCCTCAGCCAGCGGGTTCCTTTCCTCCAGGTGGGGACCTGCCCGCGGGGGCGGTGAGCCGCGGCTCCCTGTCCTACGGCGCCCTCTAGGGGGGAAAGGGCAGCGGCGCGGGGCGGAGGGTCTCCAGGTGCCCACAGCAGGCAGCAGGTGCGATCGCCCGAAACCAGACGTGCCCCAACTTGCGCGGCCAATTCAGCTCAGTCTGTACGAACGCTCTGGGGTCCTCTACATCCAGCCTTTGAATTGAAAGCTGAGAAACTTGAATCCAGAGGGAAAAAAGTGTGTCCAGCCCCGGGGCTTTGACACCAGGCCCCTGGAGGAGGGAGACTCCAGTCCGTCCCCTGGCGACCCCCTGAGCTGGCAGGACGGTAGCGCGGGGCGGGCAGGCCTCCAGGATTTGGTGGGGTGGGTTTGTAACTATCCCAAAGCTTTCTGTGCTCTTTATGGGGAAGGGCGGGGTCTGCCACTGGGGTGTGTGGGTGTTGGTACCACTGAAGGTACCTGCTGCAGAGAGCCAGCCAGCCAGCCAGCCAGCCCCGCAAGGTGCAGGGGAGGCTGGGGGCCGCAGCGGGAAGGCGAAGGTTTGAGTCTTGTTGGGAGAGGCGGTGACTGCTTGTGTGAGTGTCTGCAACCTGGGTTTGTGTCTTCACGATTTCTGTTTGTCGCTCTCAGTTCATATGCTGTGCTGTGTGGCTCTGGCAGTGCTGGTTAACCTCTCTGTGCTGAGGTCAGCACCTGTGGGAATCAGGCAGAGACTTATGCCTACGCCGTGGGCTGTATAAAACAGAGCTGATCCGCACCGGCCTGCTGGCTCCCACAGAAAGAAGGCCTACGAAGCTGGTGATGATGATGGTGTCAGAGCCGGTGCTGCCAGGGCTGAGGGACCCGTCAGAGGGAATTATGCGCATGGGAGTCGGGGCCACTCGCCTCTGTCCTCACCTGGAGCAGGTGTGGAGAAGCCTGGGTGGAGCTGCTCGTTCACGGAGTTTCTTGATCTCTGGTCCTCGGGATCCCCCGGCACGCGGTCAGTAACACTGCCCCTATTTTGTTCATAAATTAAGAGATGCTAATGGGAGAGGCACACATTTTTTAAAAAGATAAAAACCCGAAATATGAGTATGGGAAAAAGTATAGTCCCTGCTACCCCTCGGCACCACACACTGCTCACGCCCTGTTACCCTTGAATCATGAAGCCTCCACACACAGATGCACACACGGGAGCACGGACAGGACACACACGGGCTCACACACACAGATGCACACACAGGAGCGTGCACACAGACACACATGAGCTCACACACAGAGATACACAGGAGCATGGACATGACACACACACAAGGGCTCACCCACAGAGATACACACACAGGAGCATGGACACATACACACATGGGCTCACACGCGCAGATATACACAGAGGAGCATAGGCATGACACACATGGGCTCACATGCAGAGACACACACACAGGAACAGACACCTACACACGGGCTCACACGCACAGACACAGAGGAGAGCAGATGGGATTGCCCGAAACCAGAAGTGCCCCCACTTGCGCCGCCCCACTAGAGCATGGACACGACACACAGGGGCTCACACTCAGAGATACAGGCGCGTGCACACAGACACACGAGTGCACACGCGCACAGAAGCAGATGTGGACACTCGCAGGCACACCCACGCACAGGGGCACAAGCACACCCTTCAAGCACACTTGAAGAATAAGGACACAGTGAAAACACGCGAGCGAGGGCTCGGGAGCGCAGGGAGTCCTTCTGAGGCTTCAGGATGAAGAGTAGAACATCCTGCTCTACTACGAGGAAAAACTAAGGGCCGAACCCTCGTCTCAAACAGGTTTGAGAGATGAGTTCATCGAACACAGGCGAGATCAGCCAAGGATGCCTTCAGGTTAAAAACACTATTTTATTCTAAAGATTGGGAGAGACAAAGCAGCGACCTTTGCCCGCCCCTGGCTGCCCCACAGCCCGCTGCGGAGCACCGAGGCGAACCCGCCCCAAATTGCTGTGCTCAAGGTCATTCACCGCGGCCTTGTTTGCCGTGACACAAGGAAGTCTCCCGAGCGGAAGGAGGGACATCTCAAGACGCACCTCACCACAGCCGAGAAGCAAGAATCAGGCGCGTATACGCGTATCGACAGAAACCGAGAAGCTGAGGCCAGAGGGTGGCCCGGAGGGACCAGTGGGGAAGAGCGAGCCTTCCGCAGACGGGGCGCTCCAGTCCTTCAGCCCCGAACCCCCCTCGAGCTGCGGACCGTGTAATTATATCACGTAATTAACAGGACAAAAATTCCTAAAATTGAAAACTCTAACGAGTGAAGCCAGCCACATATCAAACGGACAACGTAGCCACATAGAGAAAACGTTTAATTCCCGGTTCTTCATGGCCGGGCACTTGCGTTACTCTACACTCACACGTGCTCAGGGGAGGATCGCCTCTTGCGAAAGGAATTACAGGAAATCTCAAACTTCACGTGGTGATTTGTTGTTAGGAATCATATTAGAATTGTTACTTTGGGGGCACCTGGGGGACTCAGGCGGTTAAGCATCCGACTCTTGATTTTGGCTCCGGTCATGATCTCAGGGTCACGGGATTGAGCCCTGAGTCTGGCTCTGTGCTCAGCACGGAGACTGCTTGAGGTTCTCTCTCTCCCTCTCCTTCTGCCCCTCCCCCACTCCTGCTCGCTCGCGCGCTCTCCCCCTCAATAAATAAATAAAGAAAATCTTCTTAAAAAGGATTGTTACTTTGAATCTATCTTATGCATAAGGTAAAAGGAAGCAATTTTATTAATGTTCTTATAAATGAAGGATTTTCATGTGAGAGAGAAAATACAAGCGGACAAATGTCTGTAAAACCTTCAATGTTACGTTTACACTGAAAATACTGCCGTGAAGTCATGTTTTATTTTTTTAAAGATTTTTAAAAATTTATTTGTCAGAGAAAGAGAGAGCGCGTGTGCAGAGCAGGGGAGTGGCGGGCAGAGGCAGAGGGAAAAGAGTGTTCCCCGGCGAGCAGGGATCCTGATGCAGGACTCAATCCCAGGGACCCAGAATCGTGACCCGAGCCACAGACAGACGCTTCACCCACGGAGCCACCCAGGATCCCCAACTTTTAAGATGTGCTTTCTCACTTCAGTCCACTGAAGGGCCAAGTAGCAAGGGCAGCCCAGCAGCAACGAGCCCTCATCCTGGAACCCAGATCTGCTCGCTGAGCGCTCTTCCTGCTAAAATGGTCAAGGGCCGTGGTGGATGGAGTAGTTGACGCTTTGCTACCGTGTGCAGCTTCTCTCATTTCGGCGGGGTGTCTGCTTTCTGGCCGTGTGGCTGGGCCTGTGTTTTTTCTCTGGCTCATGATCTTAGCAGACCCATCGAGCATGCTGGGGTTAAAGCGTGTTGGCTGGACACACCCTTTGTGCCTCAGCCAACGGGAGGCATGTCCCTAGGCCAGCCCACTGGGTGGAGGGTGCGCAGTCGTACCACGTCCAGCCCTAAAGCAAGCATTCGGGACATGTGCCTGGCGTGGTGGTTATGCAGACACGAAGGAGGCAGGGCGCCGGGCTAGACTGGGAGCCGGCCCATGGACGGGTGCATCAGAGAGTAGCCTTCCTGACACGGACGCTGACATTTCCTGACAGTTTTTTAACGTGGTTCACGAAACTGACCGTGTTTCTGCTACTTAAACTGAATCAGCGCTAGTTTTAGCTCGATATCAAAAACAAAGGTGGTACAAAAGAAAACAGTACCCAACATCTCTAGGGAATATAGACACAGAAACCCTGAACAAAATATTAGCAAATAAAATCTAGTGAAGCTTAAGGAAAAGTACACCACCACCACCACCACGTAGGACTTACTCCGGGTGTTCGAGGCCGGCTTGGTACTTGAGAGTATGCACTCTGTTGGCCACTAGGGCTCATATGATCCTATTAGTCAATGCGGAGAAACACCAACCATTCAACACCCACTCATGGTAAACGGTGTCAGAGAAATAGGGCTGGAGGGGATTCCTCGTGAAGACTCTCCGGGGACCACACCCTTCCCAGCTGCCTTCACGGTGAAAGCCGGAATGCTTTCTCTCAAAGCCTGGGCATACGGGGGCGTACGGCAGGAATGCCTGGCCTCGCCCTCTTAAGTCACCATGTGGCTCCATAAAGCAAGACAAGGACATGCAAAGTATACAGATCGGAAAGGAAGAAATAAAAATGTCTGTATTTGCCATTTACAATCGCTCCAAAACATTAAGTAGTCTTAACGAAACCATTACAGGGTCCACAGGCTGAAGACGAGGCGAGGCAGACGCCTGAAATCAAAGAAGCTATCAGCAGAGGAGGACATGCCGTGTTTACGGACAGGGAAGGCTTAACTTGCTCAAGGTGTCAATTGTCCGCAGATGGATTTACAGGTGTAATGCAATTCCTATCAAAAATGCCAGCAAGATTTTTGTGTGTGTGTGTGGATAGAAAATGATCATTCTAAAATTTATATGGAAAGCCAACAGGACTCCAATCACTAAAACACGTTTTTAAAAGAATAATAAAACAGGACAAATCATTCTACTCGATTTCAAGATTTATTATAAAGCTGCAGTAGTCCAGACCCTGCGGCATCTGTGGAGGGATGGATGCTGGAACACGGACCGCACTAGAGAACTCAGAGACAGACAGACCCACACGACTCTTCCCGGCTGAGCTAACAGAAGTGCAACAACTCAGTGTCCAGAAGCCACAGGACCGCGGAGGAAATCCCCGTGAAGCTCAGCCTTAGCCTTACACCTTATACAAACTTCCACTCCAGCAGACACAGACTTAAAAGTAAACTGTCAAACTTTAAGGCTTGTAGTAGAAAACTCAGGAGACAAAAAATTCAAAATACAGGCAGAGATTTCTTAGGCTTGATACCAAAACATCTGTGAAAAGAAAACTTGGTAAGTGGAATTTAATCAAAATCCAAACCTTTTGCTCTGTAAAAGGCCTGATAAGAGGACACAAAGCAGCCACAGAGTGTAGGCGTCCGCCCATCGCCTCGGGATAAGGGGCTGGTCTCTGGAACGTGTACGCAGGCCTCAGAACTCAACAGTAAAAAGCACAGAAACCACTTAGTGCATGAACAGAAGACACGGAGGGACATTTCCCCGAAGGAGACATGCAGATGACCCTGAGCCCATGAGAAGATACTCGGGCCGCGAGCCAGTAAGTTAACAGCCGCGCCGCCGCCGTGAGGTCAGAGCACGTACCTCTCGGAGGGCTGAAATGAAAACGGTGACAGCAGCCGATGCTGGTCAGGCTGGAGGGCTGCGGCGCGCTCGCACGGCTGCTGGGAGCCCGGGCCGGGCACCGCTCTGGGAAGCGGTCTGGGGCTTTCCTAACAGCCCCGCGTGCAGCTCCCATGGGACCCCGGCGCTGCCCTCCTGGGCGTTCATCCCAGAGAAATGAAGACTTAACTTGTACAGGAATGTTCCAACAGCTTTCTTTATGATCGCTGACCACTGGAAACAACCAAGGTGTCCCTTGATGGGTAAAAGGTTAAATAACCCGACCCCAGTATCTCCGAGCCAGAAAAAGGCACGAACCACGGACGTATACACTAATCGGCATGAATTTCCAGAGAATTACCTATGTGTAAAAAATCCAGCCCACAAACGTGACATACGGTGTGATTCCGCTTCCGTAACTTTCTCAAAATGACAGACTTATAGAAACGGGGAACAGAGTTGTGGTTGCCAAGGGTTACAGAGGGCGTGGGGACAGGCCGGACTTGGAGGAGGGGTCTTGTACAAGTGGAAACGTTCTGAATCTTGATTTTTACCAATGTCTATAGCCTGGTTGTGATATCAGACCTTAGTTTTGGAAGATGTTATCCGCGGGTGGAACTGGAAAGTGCACAGAGCACTGGGCACCATTCCTCAGAGCCGCACGCAGCCCTGCAAAAATCTCAGCATGTCAAGTTTCATTAGGGAACGAAGTACATATGTACAAACATATAAATTATATATGCATCAATTATGTACGATATATGTGCAAACAAATATGTGAAATGCCGTGAAACGCTCCCGAAAGCCACCAAATCAGACCTGCATAAATGTACAAGGTTCTTCTATAGGAAGATTTATGTTCCTTTTCAAAAATGATGTAATCCCAAGTGAAAGCGGGCTATTTTTTTTTCCTGGAGCTCGATGAAATGATTCTACAGTTTACATGGGGAAAGAAACAAGAATAACCAGGAAAACCTTGAAAATGAAAAATTTAGGTGGGGTCAGGACTAAATCTTCCAGATATGAAGACGTATTAGAACTCTGTCCGTAGAACAGAGTGGTAGTAATGCATCAGTGGAACAGAACGGAAAAGCCAGATGTGGGCGAGCACGCATGGAAGGTTAGAATGACCAGTGCAGCATGTCCCATCACTGGACTCCTTACTAGATGACATGCAGACGAGCAGCTCGTTATTTGGAAAAGGTACAATTGGACCCACGGCTCGTAGTGCACCAGGATGAGTGTCGACGCTTCAGGGATCTGGATGTCACGTGCCTGAAGAAGGCAGTGAGCGGCCGTCGGCGGTCGCTCCCGTTCTGGCCTCGATCTGCACACAGGTGGTGCTGACTCTGCGCTCTGTTTCCTCCGCCGGAAGTCGCAGATTCCGGAGTCCTCTATGGGCCTCCACTGCATAGACTCAGCCTGTTTCAGTTTGCTTGAGCCGGTGAAGGAGGACGCGGTGCGGTTGGGGGACCTGGTTAGCCCACACTCTGAGTCTAAGAGAAAGAAACGTCCGGGAGCATCATCTCCTTTAAAGGACAAGGAGGAAGGACCGACGCAGGAAGAACGGCAAGTGCGGGACGCCGTTGGCCCCTTTAACTTTACTGATGTTGATTTGAATCACAGCGGTACTCCCCCGCCCGGGAGAAGGTTTGCGCAGCGGTTTTGGTGGAAGGCAGAGTTTCTCCTCTGGATGGGAGCAGGCATGTGCTCAGGGGTCAACCCTGGGGTTTTGTATGAAATCTGCAGCCTAACAACTTTTAGGGGGAAAAAGTGTCTAAATTTTGGAAAGTGGGCCTTTCTCCTACTTTGCCCTGAATGAAGGCGCACGCTCCTTCATGGCGACCAGGAGAAATCTAGGCTTGCGCCTGATTAACCCTACATGCTTCTGGCCCAAACATGGAGTTTTTCTGGATTCAGCCAAAGGGATAAATGTGATTCTCAAATACCGTTCTGAGTCCCCCACAGCAGTCGACCGTGGACGATGACACATTCTTCCCTCTTTGACCAAGCAGTCCTGCAGCGGGAAGCCTGGGTTTCGCGCCTGTGTGCGGCTGTTCGTCTTTCTGGACAGGTAGAGCTTGTCCACGTAGAGCTCAGAAGGGTCACCCGGGGTGTAGAAAGTAGGAGAGGGATGTATCGTATTTTATTACTTTAAAAGATCGTACATTTAATCAGCTTTACTGAAGTGTGATTTACACACAACGTAGTTCACACAGTTTGAGGGGCTGGTGAAGTGACGTGTGACAAAGGGGTACCACTCGGATCCCTCATCAAGATGACGGGATGCTGCCCCGGTGGGTCCCCCCGGTGCTGCGGGCAATCTTCATCATCAGTTCCTAATTCTGTAATGCGGTAGTTCCCTTGGCACGACCTTGAGCTCCACAAGGACACGTGCGGACCGGGAATTGCCACCCGTGAGAAGCCCATGAATGTGCCCCCCACGGAAATGAGGGCCCTGCGGGGGCCAAAGGAAAACCAGGCCAAGGGGAAGGAGGTCTGCCGCCTGCTGCGGGTCCCGGGGTGGGGTGTCCCTCGACGCCTGCCCCGTGCCCTGGGGAGGCCTGGCTGTCTGCGCTGGGCACCCGCACTTACGCTCCGTCCATCTCGCTCCCTCACCACGAAACCTTCCTGTTGGCTTTCATTCCGCCCACCGTGGGGATGAGAACTTGAGGCCCGGGGAAACCCGCACAGGACTGGCCAGGGGATGGCAGTGCCAGGGCCCGCCGCCCCCGCACCCCCGCACCCCTGCCCCAGGCCCCAGAGCTCTTGGCCAGTGCCCTCCTGCCCCCTTCTCTGTCTGAGTGGCTTCGGGAGGCTCCCCAGAGACGCGCCTCAGCCGCCCGGACACTGAATCTCAGATGCGGTCTCCGTGCGGACTCTGGCTCCTTCCCGATGGCCCACAGGACCGGGATGTGCAGGAAGCTTTTCACTGGCTCCTGGCGTGCCCCCCCACCGCCCTGCTCTCCCCCACAAACCCACGTTTGGAGGTTTGCTGGCTTCGTGGCTCGCACAGAAGACCACTGCCCAAGCTATCAAGTGCCACAAATTTGGAGCTACTCTTTTTTTTGGTAAAGATTGATGTATTTGTTAGCAATCGGGAGAGAGAGAGCCCAGAGGGGAGGAGGGGCAGAGGGAGAGAATCGGAGGTAGACTCCCTGCTGACTTGGAGCCTAATTCGGGCTCAGTCCCTCCACCCTGAGATCCTGACCGGAGCCGAAACTGACAGGAGGCCCAAATCCGGGAGCCCTCTTGGGGGCACGTGATGAACCCAGTTTGGGCCTCATGGAGTTTACTTTGTACCCACAAAAGACAGAGAAAGAAAAGGTAAGAAGGAAGGGGTGTGAAGGGAGGGACACCGGCTGCGGGAAAGAACAGGCAGGCTCAGGGCTGTTGGGGTGCTGGGGAGAGGCTGCGTTTTCAGTGAGATGGCCAGGGTTACCCCGAGGAGGGGGCGCAGAGGAGGAGAGGGAAGCGGCGGGTGGGTCTCTGGGTCTGACCATCCCAGGGGAGGAGCAGCAGGTGCCAAGGCCCTGGGGTGTGTGTGGCATGCTGGGAGTGGTGAGGTCAGAATGCGTCTGCAGGGCAGAGATGTGGCAGTCAGGGGACCGGCCTAGAGGGCCCACAAAGGACTTTGGCTTTCACTCTGGGTCAGACGAGGAGCCACCACGGAGTTCCAGCAGCAGAGGGATGTGGACTGTTGACGGGCTCACGGCTAACACGCCCAGATTCCGTGTGGTTTTGCTGCTGCCGTGAAGGGGTCCTCCGACGGGCTTACGCTGGGTTACGTTGTGGCATGTTCAGCAGCTGGAATCTGTCCGAGATGCTCCTGCTTCCAGGCATGGCAGAGCCGGGCACATCTGTGAGGCTGCAGAAGGCACCCATTGTCAGAGAATCCCAGGATGTGTCACGGTGAACACACTGCACCTTTATTAACCGCCTCGGGCCCTTGGTAAGTGGCGGAGGGCGAGCCCGGGGGAGAAGCGCGCGCGCCCACAGAAGGACTTGTGAGCCCTCTGTGAGGGACGTTGTGCGTGAGCTCTCGGTCATTGGGTCTCCTGTGTCCCTTCATGAAAGGCACCAGGGAGCCCCAAGCCTCAGTAACTCAGAATGTGGCACTGTCCTGGGATCGGGTCATGGATGGGCACCCGGCGGGCTCTGTCTGTGCCGCGTGTGACTCTGGATTCGGGGTTGGGAGTTCAAGCCCCACATGGGGCATAGAAATTACTTAAATATTAAAAAAGAAATCAATTCGTGGAAGATGTAAGAAGGTGGAAGGGGGGGTCCCCAAATCCAAAATGACTGACTAATAAGAAGGGGAGGCCGGGACCCAGTGGCCGAGGCCGCGTGAAGACAGAGCAGACGCTGACAGACTCTGGAGAGGCAGCGCGGTGTCCCGTCCTGGAGCCTGGGGACAGAGCAGGAGCCCCGACTTCAGACTTGCCGTCCCCAGACCCCGAAGCAAGAGTCACTGCTGTCCTGAGCGCGTCCTCTGGGGGATGGGGAGCTGACTGGACTGGCGACGGTCATTGTGTGTGTCTCTGAGGAAATCACGCCACCTCGGGTCGCCCTGGACAACCCTGTGGCCGCGCGCAAACCTCAGGCTCTTCACTGCGTGTGGATCCCTGTTGCCCTGGTCACCGTCACCCCGTCCCAGGGCCCGGCCGCCACTGCCCTTCTCTGGGACGACAGTGGTTCCTGGTTCCTGGCCCGGCTCCATGCACCCCTGCGGTCCCCTCTCCCCATGACGGCCACACTCGGGTCACTCTCTGTGCCTCCTGCTGCCTCCTACCAGCTGCTTCTCGCCTTCTAGGAACAAGGTAAGCTCTAGAGTCTCTGAGAATCAATGCTTGAGAGCAGGGTGTCTGGCTGTGCTCCCTGCACCGCAGCGAGGGGCGGCGGGGCCCCCCCGGGGGCCGGGGGCCGCAGGGGTGGGCTCGCCAGATGCCCCAGGAAGCCGTCCAGGTAATTCCGATTCCCACGCGGGTTTGGGAACCCCTGCCCCCCCCCGCGGGGGTTAGATAAATATCACCACCTGAAGACTTTGAAGGGGACGTTTGCACCTCCCAGAAGACTCCTTGATGTGGAGATCATTCCTGCTCCCTCCGCGCTCTGCCCAGCCGAGTTGAAGCAGGAATGCGCTCCCAGGCCCCGGGATCACCCGCCTCCCCAGCCCTGCACCCCACCCCCCACAGGCACCTTGATGGGATTACAAAATACACCAAAACCCTTTTTGTTGACAATACTCAGTGTCAAATACCGAGGTCCTTCCAGGAGACTCATTAACATTCTGTTAATATGTGCATAAAAGGTTGTCTGGGCTGAGCCCAAATACACAGACGGGAAATCAAAGTGAAACGCTTCCCACCTTTTGCTGGCTTCCTCCCGAACAGTTATTGGTTTTAAAACAACTTCCTCGGGGAATTTCCTTTCTGAAAGCAACTCCTCTCCATGTTAAAGGAAAATGACCCCTTATTCCCTCTCCTCAGCCCGTTTCTGACAGGGAGCCCTTAATGAGAGCGGGGAGATCGCAACTGGCCGTTTGGGTTTTGTTTTCTCTGTCCTCTCCTTTTTAAGGCTGCAGGGCCAGAGGCTCTTTGGAGAATACTGAGGAAATGGAGTGACTCAAAGTGACACATTTTGTGCGCAATTTATACGAACGCACAGCTCACTCACGCGTATTTGAGCGCGCGCGCGCGTGTGTATGTGTGTGGCAAACCGTCACGGACAACAGACTCAGAGGAAAGAATGAAAAAAAAAAAACTTCTCGGGGCGCCTGGTGGTTCAGTGGGTTAAGCCTCTGCCTTTGGCTCAGGTCATGATCCCAGGGTCCTGGGATCGAGTCCCCGCATCGGCTTCTTGCTCCGCAGGGAGCCTGCTTCCCCCTCTCTCTCTGCCTGACTCTGCCTGACTCTCTGCCTGCCTCTCTGCCTGACTCTGTCTGCCTGTGCTCGGTCTCCCTCTCTATCTCCCTGACAAATAAATAAAATAAATAAAATCTTTAAAAACAAACAAACAAACAAACAAACAAACGCTCTCACCAAATGCTAACCCACACGAAGGAAATGGCTTTGTTCTTGACACGGCTTTAATCCATGGATTGAAGATGGGCTGAGAGTAAAAGCAGGAAAAACATCAGCTTCTAATGCAAACTTTTGTAATGTTTAATAACCTTCAGCAAATATTTTTGTTAAGTTTTTGATGCAACCAACAAGTCAAAATACGATTCTTTTTTTTTTTTTTTAAGATTTTATTTATTTGACACAGAGAGAGAGAGAGCAAGACAGCAAGAAAAGGAGCACAAGCAGGGGGAGCGGGAGAGGGAGAAGCAGATGCGATGTGGGGCTCTATCCCAGGACCCTGGGATCATGAGCTTCACCCACTGAGCCACCCAGGTGCCCCTAGGTTTCTTATGACAAAGAAAGTCTGTGTCCGAGATGGATCTCTAGGTGGACCATGGGTGGCCAGGATGGCCCGCGGCCTTCTGACCCTTCTCGGCTCTCTGCCTGAGCGAGATGCTCCAGGATCATTCCTCGTGGGAACAGTATTTAACACCTTTAGCCCCCAGAGGAATCATTCTCTTCCCCGTGTTAGACGCGACGGGAGGGCATACTGTAGTGTGGCCATAGCGACCCCCACGGGGGACGAGCCGGGCCTCCTTACAGTCGGGCGGTCAAGGCTCGGCTCCGGAGAGCCTCCCGTACTTGCGGCTACGGGCACCCGCAGACTTTGAAGATTGCATTTATTTATTGTAAGACGGGTGGAGGGCGGCGAGCGGGGGAGAGAGAGAATCTCAAGCAGACTTTCTGCCGGCCACGCGGCCCCATACGGGTGGCTCTCACGACCCGACAGCATGGTCCTGAGCTGAAGAACACTCGGGAGCTCACCTGCCTGAGCCACCAGGTGCCCTGACCTCGCGGACTTAGAAGTCCTCACCCACCGGGCCGCCGACAGGAGAGTCGAAG
>NC_081561.1:147223534-147238188 GCF_022355385.1 Mustela nigripes | reverse complement strand
CCTGCGCGGGCATCCTTCCTGCGCGGGCATCCTGCCTGCGCGGGCATCCTTCCTGCGCGGGCATCCTGCCTGCGCGGGCATCCTTCCTGCGCGGGCATCCTGCCTGCGCATCCTTCCTGTTGGGCTTTCCTGGCCTCTCCCCTTTCCTGCCTTGGTTTCCTGCTCTGTCCAGGGGGCTGTGGGGAGGGAGGGCGGCTGGAGGGGCCGGACCGTCCCTGGCTGTCCCTTCCCCAGCTTGTCAGTCATACCCTTCCTGGGGCACGAGGCCCGGGTCACGGCGTCGCACTCGGAAGCTGGGATTTCTGCGGGGGATGGGCAAAATGCCCGCTTTCAAATGTATTTTTACAAACCGGCTTCTGAGGGATTGGGCAGGTTTGGTACTCGCACGTGTCCGCGAGGCGGGAGGGGTCCGACTCCGCACTTCCTCGGCGGCGCACTTGTGGCCCCTCCCGAGGGCCGCTCCCGCCGGACGCGCCGCGCCCGCAGTAGGAGCCCCGTCGAGGGGGACGCGTGTCCTGCGACAAGAGGCGAACCAACCGTTTCCGTCTTGTTCTCCGTGGTTCGGGTGGACGCACCGCGCTGGAGCGTGACCCGGTGGATGCCGTAGCCCGTGAGGTCCGCGCCCCTCGCGCTGCTCTCGGCCACGGAGGCGCAGAGACGGAGGCGCGGGGCCCGCGGGCTGGGTGCGGCGTCGGACGAGGGAGGCGGTTTTCGGCCGGGCCGAGGGCCTGCGTCTGCCGCGCAGCGGAACCCGCTCGGGGGAAGCTCGAGTGTCCCCCAGGCCGGGACGTGCCCCTGCCCGCGGGGTCCGCAGGCCTCTCGGACAACGTCGCAGCCGCCGGCCGGTTCGCGGCGGACCTACGCGCGGTTGTGGTGCGTTACGCGTCAGTCACCGCATGTTGATGGGACTTGGTTGGGCTTGGACGTCGGGCCGCTTCCTCGCTCGTGCGCGCCACTGGCTTCCCGTCCGGCCCGTCCGTCGGGAGCCGGAGCCGGGCCCGGAGGCTCGGCGGGCGTCCGGCGTCCGAAAGCCGCCGCGGTTGGGGCTACTGCGCTACTTTCGCTAAATGGCGACACTTTCTCGGTTTTACTGTTTTACGGTTTCGATTTTTCCTTCCTTGAGAAGCTCCAGACTTTCATATTGAAGAAAATGGACAGATAGGAACGTCACGTGGGCCGTGGAACTGGCGGAGTCACCGAGTCACTCAAGGAGCGCGCGGGCCGCGCGGGGGCTCGGGTGCCCCTGACCACCCGCCCGCCCCTGCCCCGTCAAGGCCCCCAGGAGCAGAGTCTCTTTCCTCGTGTTTCGAGATCAGATCTCCAAGTGCGCTTGCTGGGCACCGCTGCCTTTGCCACGGAATACAAAATCCATTTGGTTTTCTTTCCAAGTAGCGATTAGCGTTGTGTGTCACTTACGATTCTCACCCACTGCACACGGGGTTCATGGATGGTGGCCTTCATCGGAAGGGCAGGAAGTCTCTGCCCCAGAGGACAGAGTGGCAGAGGTGCCGTGGAAAGCTAGCACAGGCCCCGGCCCATCGATTCCCAAGGGCTGAGTTCAAGGTTCCTCTGAACCAGCTACATGGTGCTTCCACGAAGAACCCGGCGTGGCTGGTGCTCAGAAGCCCTCGGGAAGGTCACGAATCCTGGCCCGACTCACTGACACAGTACTGCACTTTCCAACATCCACCCTCGGAAAGGAGGATCCCCTGTTTTAAGCCTAAAGAGGGTAGATTGTAACCTTGCCCATTTCTGAAACTACCAGCTCAGCTTGGTTACAGAATCAGAGCTCTGTAAACGTGCTCTCTCTTGAGTTGGTTGTTACCAAGAGAAAACTGTCAACTTAGAGAAGCTGAATATCAGAAATGTGGATGTTTACTTTTTAAATTTATTTTTTTTCGGGACGCCTGGGTGGCTCAGTTGGTTAAATTTATGTTTTTCATCATGGCAAGTATAATCTTTAATGCCCATCCCCCACCCCCTATTTCCCCATCCCTCCAACTCCTCCCGTCTGGTAACCATCAGTTTGTTCTCTACAGGTGAAAGTCGGTTTCTTGGTTTCTTTTTTTTTTTTTTCCTTTTGTTCATTTGTTTCATTTCTTCAATTCCACATATGAGTGAAGTCATATGGTATTTGTCTTTCTCTGACAGACTTATTTCATGTAACATTATACTCTCTAGTTCTAGCCACGTAGATGCAAATCATGAGATTTCATTCTTTTTCATGGCTGAGTAATATTCCATGGTATCTATGACCCACATCTTCTTTACCCATTCATCTGCCAATGAACTCTTGGGCTGCTTCCACAGTTTGGCTATTGTTGATAATGCTGCAGTAAACATAGGGGAGCATGTATCCCCTCAAATTAATGTTTTGTTTTTGTTTTTTTTTTTTTTTGTAAAAACCCAGTACTGGATCATAGGTCAGTTCTATTTTTAACTTTTTGAGGAACCTCCATGCTGTTTTCCAGAGTGGCTGCACCAGTTTGCATTCCCACCAACAGGGCAAGAGGGATCCTTTCTCCCCACACCCTCACTAACACCGGTGTCTCTTGCCTTGTTGATTTTAGCCATTCTGACGGGTGTAAGGTGGTATCTCACTGTGGTTTTGATTTGTATTTCCTTGATGATGAATGATGTTGAGCATCTTTTCATGGGTCTGTTGGCCATCTGCAAGTCTTCTTTGGAGAAGAGTCTGTTCATATCTTCTGCCCATTTTTTATTTTTATTTTTTCAAGATTTATTTATTTATTTGTGGGGAAAGGGGCAGAGGGAGAGGGAGAGGCAGACCCTATTGAGCTGGATGTGGGGCTGGATCCCAGGACCCCGGATCATGACCTGAGCTGAAGGCAGAGGCTTAACTGACTGAGTCATCCAGGTGCCCCTCTTCTGCTCATTTTTAAATTGGATTATTTGTTTTTTGTACATTGAGTTGTTCTTTGTATATTTTGGATACTCACCTTTTATCGGAGATGCCATTTGCAGTTATCTTCTTCCATTCGGTAGGTTGTCTCCTTCACTGTGCAGAAAGTTTTTATTTTGATGTCATCCCAATACTTTATTTTTGCTTTTATTTCCCTTGCCTCAGGAGACATGTTTGGAAAATGTTGCTAGAGCCAGTGTCGTAGACTTACTGCCTGTGCTCCCTTCTACGATTTTTATGGTTGCAGGTCTCACATTTAGGTCTTTAACCCATTTTGAGTTTATTTTTGTGTTGGTGTAAGAAAGTGGTTCAGTTTCATTCTTCTACATGGGACTGACCAGTTTTCCCAACACCATTTGTTGACGAGACTTTTTCCCATTGGAGATTCCTTCCTGCTTTGTTGAAGATTAATTGACCATGTATTTGTCGGTTTATTTCTGGGTTTTCCATTCTTTCCATTGGTCTATATGTCTTTTTTTTTTAAAATTACTACCACTCTGTAATATAATTTAAATCTGGAATTGTGATGCCTCCACTTATTTTTTTTCTTTTTTTCAAGATTGTTTTGGCTATTAGGAGTCTTCTGTTTGGTTCTATACAGATTCTAGAATTGTTTGTTGTAGTCCTGTGAACAATGCTGTTGGTATTTTGATACGGACTGCATTAACTCTGTAGATTGCTTTGAGTAGTAGAGACATTTTAACAACATTTGTTCTCTTTCAACTCATGAGCGTGGAATGTCTTTCCATTTCTTTGCCTCATCTTGAATTTTTTTCAATAGCGTTTTATAGTTTTTGGAGTACAGTTACTTCACCTCTTCGGTTAAGTTTATTCCTAGATATTTTATTGTTTTAGGTATATTTGTCAATGGGATTCTTTTCTTTTCTTTATTTTTTGGATTATTTTCTTAATTTCACTTTCTGTTGCTTCATTATCAGTCTATAAGAAAGCAACAGATTTCTGTACCTTGATTTTATATCCTGTGACTTTACTGAATTCATTTATCCATTCTAGTAGCTTTTTGGTGGAATCTTTAGGGTTTTCTATGTATAGTATCTGGTCATCTGCAAATAGTGAGAGTTTTACTTCTTAATTTCCAGCTTGGGTGCCTTTCATTCCTTTTTGTTATCTGATTGCTGAGGCAGGACTGCTAGAACTGTGTTGACCAGAAGTGGTGAGGGTGAACATTCTTGTCTTATTCCTGACCTTAGGGGAAAAACTCTCAGGTTTTCACCATTGAGTTCAGTGATGTCAGCTGTGGGTTTTTCATCTCTGGTCTTTATTATGTTGAATTATGGTCCCTGTAGGCCTACTTTGCAGACGTTTTTATCATGAATGGACGTTGTTAAATGTGAATAATTTAGTAGGAACTGAGACATAGGTGAAAGTACTGGCATATGGTGGATTTGGGTGGGTTTGGAAGATATCATGAATTATTTTCAGCAAATATTCTTCCCGGTGGGCATTGTTCTAGTAATAATTACACTTGAGGAAATTTATATTAGACAGATAATCAATAAATATATATGTATGTATAATAGGAAATGATTATAATTAAATTATCATTTCTGATGCCAGAAATCACTTAATGGTTTTTAAAATAATCAAAAAATATATTTCATTTGCTACTTTGTGTACATTACACTTTGCATAATAAATATTGGTTGTGTGAGCTTTGCTTACAAAGCACCCACAATAATCCATTATTTGATCAAAATGGTGCTTTGTGTCAAGGAACCTAGTCTACAATTTCCTGTGAACTTGAACCCAGTGGAGAAGACTATACCGTGCAACACTGCACTGTAGCCACAAGAGAGTAATCAGCAGCGAGCGAGATCATCATTTCAGCAGCGAGCGAGATCATCCATTTCAGCATGAAATTATTATTTCCTTATCGCCCCTACTCTGGGCCCCGTGCTGTCTGCTCATCATGGTGGCATTAAGTCTACCTGCATGGTTTTGCACAAATGAGCGCATGAGATGTAGGAACATGCATGTTATTTGTGGATATGTGTGTGGCCTTCAAAATCATACTAGGAAGAAAGATCAGATCAACCCTACAAATCCTCAGGAGGGCAGCACGGAGGCATTTAGTGACGTCTCTTCTAAATACAGCTTAGTGACCCAGCACGCTCCGCTGTCTGGAACTTTGCTGATAACAGCAACTAAGCCGAATGACCTTAAAGAATCAAAACACGTGTCACAGAGTCTGGGTACCACGGGAACGTGGTTACCGATGTGCTGATGGAAAGCGTGAGAGCAGCCGTCACTGACGGCGGACTTCTGCCGTCAGACCCCTCTCAGGACTTCGCACGCATCAGTGAACGTGGCTCCCGAGGAGACCCCAGATGGGAGGCACGACTGATTTCAAGCCCGTTCCCCAGAGGAGGCAACAGGGTGACTTGCTACCGTCCTGCCGCTTGTACGTGTCGGAGCTGCAGCTGGGCCCACACCGGCGCCCCGAGGTCCCAGCTCCTACGCTACTTGTCCTGGCCGCCTTTCACATGACCTTGTGTGAAAGCGACCGCGTAAACTAGGCGTTTCCCCTGCAGGCAGGGTAGACATTCATTGGACTTTTAATTGTCTTCATAGTCGGCCGATTATCGGATTCTTTTGTTGTTATTGCTCATAAAATATGGTTGTTATGCACACTTCTCTACACTCTTATTTTCCGTCGAGCTCTAAGCCCAGGCCAGGTTAGAACCCGTGAATTAAAACGGTCACGGTGGCCGACGCAGGCAAGCGAGCTGGGCTGTTTCCGCGTCGACCCTGATGCTGTCCCTCTAGTACCCGCAGAGGAGTCATCTGTGGTCCTGGAGGCCTTGCTGCGTGTCAAGAAATGTTTCGCTGTGTTTGAAATCCAGAAAGGTTCTGGGCAGGGTCCGCCTGGGGCTGCATACACAAGCCCTTGGAGGCCCGAGACCACGAGGCGTGGGGGAGCTGAGCCCCCCGTGGAAACTGTGCTGAGAGCTCCAGGGCCAACTGGGACCCCAGGAGCACCCTAGAGACGTGCCCCACGCTGAAGGACAGAGCCCCTGGTGGACCTTCTGCAAGAAAGAATCTTGGGGTTTCGTGTCACTAAAGTGCATTGGAGCTTACAGGAGCAGCTGCCAGGGCCGGCAGAGCTGTGAGCCCTGAGGGGGGCCCCCTTCCCTCCCACCTGACCCCGTGCAGCAGTCGGGGTTGATGGAGCAGATAGCCGGGTGAGGCCGGTGCCCTCAGACTGGCCGGCCGGGTGATGGGCAGCGTGTCGGTCACCAAAGCAGGAGACGGGAGAACGACCATAGCAGCGGGCACCTGGCCAGCTGCAGAAACCAGTCGTCTGGGGCTGGAGAAGGTCAGAGCGGGCCAGGCTGTGGGCCGACGAGGGAGGTGCTCCAGGCTGGTACAACACGGAGCGGATTCCAGGCCTGGGTGTGCGGAACCGCTGGGCCGGGTCACCGCTGCACGGGCTCCTGCTCCTCGCCCTCTGCCCTCTCTGGACTGGGCGAGAGGCTCACCGTTCCCTCTGTCCGTGCGGGCTGGGAAGGCGTTGTCATGATCCCTGCGGAATTGTCGCGCTAGGGGAAGAAATCCCAAATTATGGAAGTTTACTTGTTTATTTTTAAAGATTTATTTATTTATTTGAGAGAGAAAGAGAGTCTAGAGAGAGGGAGATAGAACCTCAAGCAGACTTTCCACTGAGCACCGAGCCCCACGCAGGGCTCCACCTCATGACCCTGAGATTGCGACCTGGGCCAAAATCAAGAGTCAGCCTCTTGACCGACTGAGGCACTCAGGTACCGCGCACCCCAAATTATGGATGTTTAATGTATAACAAGCCTGTTACAACCAGCGAGAAGAGATGAACTGCGGAACAAATGTGTACTAGCGCTTCCTCCCCTCCCGCAGCTCCGGGGGGAAACCGAGCCGTACTGTTTCTTACCAGACCAATGCGCTCATCTCAGTGACGGAGGAGAAGTTAGTTTTTGCCTCTTGGATAGAAATGATATAGTCAGACACAACAGTTAAGTTTAACCCAGAAACATTGTAGAAACCTTTATATACAGTGAAATAAAACTTCATGTTAAAAGACAATGAAATCCAAAAACAATATATGTGGAAATGTGATGGGAGTTTGCATCCAAAATGCATATGGATTGCTATTAAGAAATATAGAACCGATAATCTGCTAAACAAACAGTCAGCGGGTACTAACAGTTCCGCCCCAACAACAGCCCTTATGTCTACAGATTATATTACGCTTTTCAGAGGGCATGGTTACGTCCTCTTCCAAGTGGCACAGGACAGAGCCAGGACTAGAGTCCGACAGGAGGGAACAGAAATGGATTTCTGCAGAAAAACATTCGGCTCCTCTAGTAAATTTAAATTGTAGTCACTTGAGTTATTACTATTTTACTACAAAAGCAGCCAAACTAAAAATCCCTGACACGGGCTGGTACATGAACAATGAATATTTACTGAATGGAAATTAGCTGAATCAAGGTAGTAATTGAGTTGTAATAAAATAACTTTAATAATTGTGTAAAACTTACATTATATAGAAAGGCACACACAGCAGAATTACAAAATCAAAATACTGAAGTGCACGAAGCAGCAACAGGTGTGTGAAGTACGGCTGTCCACGGTGAGCGCGGGAGACCGCCCCAGCAGACGGCGAGCAGGGGTGAGCTCCCCGTGAGATCCCAGCCTCCTGTCTTAGCTGTGTGTCTGTCTTCTCCCCCAGAAAAAGAAATATCCACTTTGCAAGGTTCTAGTAAATAGATGTGAGGGCAGACCAGGGTTTGACTTGAAACATGTTCGATACATAATTGCTGAATTAAGTAATAAAAGTTGAACTGGCAGAGTGCCTGGTGCTTGGTAAGTATTCCCTTTAATTATTTCTAGAAATACAAGAGAAAACGAACCAGGCAAAGAGTTAATAATTGAATCATACTAGTTTATTTTTTATAAAATTGACTATAATAATATACACTTAAAAAAAAGGCATAGCAAGAAGCTGATGCTTTTTGAAAATATCAAATGAAAAATGAATGTAATGTTTTAAACTTTATTTTTAAATACCGTTACCTAGGCAGCCTGACTATCCCACTTGTCTCATTCCCCTCAGCTTCTGGAAGGCTGAAGATTTGTTTCTTAGATTTCTAGAGTAGAAAGAGACCTCATAAATTGTTTTCAATTTATACCCATGGTCTGAAGGAATGTGAAACACACATACACACAAACAGGACATTTTTTTTTTTTTTTGTAATGCCAAACCTGAGTGTGTAAGACATGGTGTCAAATCCTAGCTCATTTAGCATGTGTTTGTATCTCCGGCACCCGCAGTCGGGATACAATGTAACAGCAATGAGCACCCGACCCTGCAGGTCGCGCGGGGAGCAGCCCAAGGGACATGGACCTGTTCAGTTGTCCCAGGTCGACAGGTAGGTAGGCTCTCTTGTCGCCCTTGCCATCCACAGATGAGAAACAGGGAACATGGAGAGCTCATGGAACTTCCCAGAAACCCAACTAGAAAACACCAGGGCTGGGAGTTGAGCTCCGGAAGTCTGGAGATGGGAGCTCAGCCCAGGAAGAGGCAGAGGCACATTAGCCGGCATAATCTCTAAAATGTGAAGGGTGTAACAGTAGAGACATAGATGTGATCTCTTCGTGGAAGTAAAGATGATCTCACAGTCAGCTGATGGAACCGCAGGCACATGGCCCCTGGGACTCTAGGTTGATAAAACAGTGGGGTTCACACAACGTTGGAGGGAGAAGCACTCCATGTATTCTGTAGCTCACCACATCGGCTCTGGGGTTCACAGTAAATGACCACAAATGGAGTAGCCCATAGAATTTTTTTTAAAAAAGATTTTATTTATTTATTTGACAGAGAGAGATCACAAGCAGGCAGAGAGGCAGAGAGAGAGGAGGAAGCAGGCTCCCCGCTGAGCAGAGAGCTGGATGCGGGTCTCGGTCCCAGGACCCTGAGATCATGACCTGAGCTGAAGGCAGCGGCTTTAAACCACTGAGCCACCCAGGCGCCCCAAGTCCATAGAACTTACTCCCTCACAGCTCTGGAGTGGAGAAGTCTGAAATCAGAGTGTCAACCACTCTAGAGGGCAAAAATGAAGACCTTATGATTCAGAGGAGCCAAAGACATGACTGTACAACCTTCAGATGATGTCTCCCAAAGATCCTAAGGTCAGGAAATCCAGTCACACAAGGACATTTCAAAACGATGGGTGAGCCTCAGAGCCTGTCAATCAATTCTGGAGCCTCTAAGGAGCTTCAGAGCATGGGCAGTGTCATCTCAGCGGGATCCAAAGGTAGAGAAGGGGCATCTCAAAACATCTGTGGCTGAGGTCTTTGTTTCATGAAATGAGTCCCATTGATATGCATGGGAGACACAAAGTTTTGAGAAAGTCGCTTCCACAGAAACCTGCTAGCTTGGGTTTCTGCATTCGTTCCTTGGCAAGGAATGAAGAGGGTACAAAATGACAGGAGACCCTCCAACTTCCCAGATTCTACCATCAGGAAGCAGGCTGAGAAAGATGCTCATCTGCAAACAGGTGCCACCTTTTGTTTCAAAGCAAGGAAGACTCAGAAAGCAGAACCAAGAGCCCAGAGGGTGAACCCACAAGAATTATTCCCAGGCCTTGAAACCTCATCAAGGAACTTCCAACATTGCCCATCTGGCTTTGGAGACTCCTTTAGACTCTGTTTTTCTCTTCTTTGAAGCAGAACTGTCTGTGGCTATTGTCGGCTGCTGGTCCCACCAGTGCGTGCTTGGTGTATTGGGAGTAAACAGCTCTTCTCTTTGGTTTCCCAGACCCAAAGATGGAATTGGGCCCCAGGAGTTGAACTTAGTGATTATACCAGGAGCCTTCTCTGACCTTTGATGTGATTTTGATAATGACATTTTGAACTCTCAGCTGATGCTACAAAGAAAAGAGAATCTTGGGAACCTGGGGAGAGACTAAATGTCTTTTGCATGTGAACATAGGAGACAGGGCTTAGATGGTGGCAGGCAGACTCCAAGAGGGTCCCCACAATTCTTGCTTCATAGTATTTATGCCTTTGTGTAATCCCCAGCCCTGAATCACAAAGCAGGACATGTGACTTGTTCCTACCCAATGGCATATGGTGATAATGAAGGATGCCACTCTAGGGATGCATATGCTTCCCCAGTCAGACCTCCAGATGAGGATGCAGCCCAGCCAACACCTTGACTATGACCATGAGTCTGTGAGCAGGATACCCAGCTAATCCATTTCTATGTTTCTGACTCACAGACACTCTGAGGTCATGATGTGTGCAGTTTTAAGTGGCTACAGCTGGGGTAATGTGTTACACAGCAATAAATAATGAATGCATGAAATTTATTCCATTTATTCCTTTAACACCAGTAAAGAGTGTGATGCCAGTGCACAGTAAAGATGTTAATGGCTACATGGTCCTTGGTTTGTATCATTTTTATTAATCTGAACATATTTAGAATATTAATAGCCCAGTTCATTCATGAAATAGATAAAAGATTTTTAAATAATTTTACACATAGTGGTGATTCCTCTATATACTTAGCTCTTAAATTGGTTGATACAATTAGATAAAACTTTAAGGCTCACAGGTACAAAAGGATTATTTAATATGCATTGATTTCCTACTGTATGCCAGACTGCTTTGGGCGCATCACAGACAGTGTCGTGCTCTCAGAACAATCCTGGGAGGAATCTATTTTTATTAAGTTAGTTTCTGCTGAAAAAAACTGAGGGTTTGAGAGGTTAAGCAACTTGCCCAAAGCTGTGCTCTGATCTGATCCCAAGTTAGACAAACCCCAAAGCTCATGTCCATTTCCTTTAATATGTTGCTTATTTTTTAAGTTTTTAAACTGAAAGTAGGAGATTCTTTCCCCCCAGGTTTATTCATCTATTTGCTTTTACCAGTACATTTTTAAAAGATTGATTTACTTATTTGAGAGAGAGAGAGAGAGAACACACGCGTGAATCGGGTTGGGGCAGAAGGAAAGAATCTCAAGCAGACTTTCTGAGCATGGAACCTGTGGTATTACAATATCTTGCTTACAATTATCGTTATGGTATTTTTTTTTTTATGATTTTATTTATGTATTTGACAGAGAGAGAGATCACAAATAGGCAGAGAGACAGACAGAGAGAGAGATGAGGAGAAGCAGGCTCCCTGCTGAGCAGAGATCCCAATGCGGGACTCGATCCCAGGCCCATGGGATCATGACCTGAGCCGAAGGCAGAGGCTTAACCCACTGAGCCACCCAGGCGCCCCCTGAGCATGGAACCTGATGCTGGTTTCGATCTCATGACCTTGAGATCATAACCTGAACCCAAACCAAGAGTTGGACACTTAACTGACTGAGTCACCCAAGCTCCCCTACCAGTACATTTTAAAAATAAGGATCTTTAATTTTTTTTTTAATTGTCATAATTGTGTTGAACACACGACAGAGTAGAAATGCAAGCACTTTCCTTATTCCCTCACCAAATATTTTTGAGTGTCTTTTATTATTATAAAAATGCAAAATAAGTAATTTTAATTTTGCTATTTGTTAGCTACATTATTTCACTTTATGATTTCCATAAATATTTTCATTACAAAGAATACTGAAGTCTATATTTATCCTAGGTGTGAATGAGCAGCAATTAATGTTTACTAAGCCCTAATCCAGCACCAGATGGCTTCAGTGGTGATTTCTACCAAATATTCAAAGAAGAATTAGTATCTCAAACTCTTCTAAAAACTAGAAGAAGGAATTCTTCCAAACTAATTTTACCAGGTCAGCGTTATCTCAACACCAACATCAGACAAGGAGGTCACAAGGAAAGAAACTTACAGGCCAATATCTCTGGTGAAAATATATACAAAGATCCTCAATAAAATATCAGAAAATTGAATTGAACAATATATTAAAAGGCTCATAACCTATGATCAAGTAGGATTTCTCCCACATTAGTCAGTGTGATACACCACATTAACAAAGGAAAGGATAAAAATCACATCAGCATCTCAAAAGATGCAAAAAAAAAAAAAAAGCATTTGACAAAATAGAACATCCATTTATGATAAAAACTCTCAACAAAGGGTTATAGAAGGAACATTTCTCAACATAATAAAAGACTTATAGGACAAGCCACAGCCACATCATATTCAGTGAAGGGTTGGAGGCTTTTTCTCTAAGATCTGGAACAACACAAGGATGCCTACTCTTGCCATTTTTATTCTACACCATTATTAGAAGTCCTAGCCAGAGCAGTTAGGCAAGAAAAAGAAATGAGGCATCTAAATTGGAAAGGAGAAAATAAAATGGTCACTATTTGGAAAGGGCACAGTATTACAGACAGAAAACCTAAAAACTCCACCAAAAAAATCTTAGGGCTAATAAAAGAATTCAGTAAAGTTGCAGGAGACAAAATCAATGCACAAAAATCTCTTGCATTCCTCTGCACTAATAATGAATTCTGAGAGATGAAGAAAATAATCTCACTTCCAATTTCATCAAAAAGAATAAAATACTTAGTAATAAATTTAACTAAGGAGATGAAAGACATGTATATTGAAAACTACCAGGCATTAATGAAAGAAATTGAAGAAGACACAAATAAATGAGAAGCTAGTCCATGCTCATGGTTGGAAGAATAGTGCTAAAATGTCCACCCTGCCCAAAGCAATCTACAGATTCAATGCTTCCCTGTGAAAATTCCAATGACATTTTTCTCCTGCAGAATTGGAACAAACAGACCTAAAATGTGTATGGAACCACAAAAGACCCCAAGTAGCCAAAGCAAATTTTGGATAACTTGTCATGGTCTAAGAGTATCTCTAAGACAACTTTATATTTGTAGATTTCTGTGTTCATAGGGGAAATATTCCCCTAAAATATTGATTTGAAATGAACAAATCTGGCCCACTCGGTATGTAGATACTACCATTCCTGACTATTGAGGGTTAAAACTGCTCCCAGCAATTAGATTCTCCAAGCCACTGTGGTTCCTTGACTTGAAGCTGCCTCTCAGTGAGCGGTGAGCGCGGGAAACTAGTCAAGGGTAAAGTTCGGGGTCTTGAGGAGTTAGGGGCCTGGTGCTGCACGTTCTGGGAAACGAGTGCAAGTGAGCTATGACTCAAGACAAAGGAAGATCTTCCAGGGGACTCCAGGTTTGCACAAGGAGATTCTCCCTGGATGCCTCCTTTCTTCTGAGAGGTGTCACTCCTTCACAGTGAAAGGGAAAGCGGGCTGTAAACACACTCTCTATACATCTACAGAAAGAGAAAAGAGAGAGAGAGAGCAGAAGGCTTCAAACCTCTTCCTGGGCTGGTGGTGGTTCTATTCAGGACTAGACTCCTGCAAACATCATTACTAACAGAAGTGGGTCAAGTTGAAATTTTCTGTGGAGTCGGCTGGGGGTCGGAGTGGGCTGAAACCGAAGTCAGATGCTTTTTATCTTAAGCCCTTCTGAACAACGTCGTTTTAAACAGCCATGCACGTGTATGAACGTGATTTTTAAAACACAATAATGCAGAAATTTAAAATTTTAGACTCAGAAGGGACTGGAGGTGCCGCCTAACCCACTTCATTTTAGGAGGAGTTTAGTGCCAGGATCGGAAATGGTTCAAAACTAAGAATAATGAATAGAATATATTCATACTTATGGAGCATATATCTTTTATTCTGAATTCAGGTTTCTAGCTCGTTAGAATCAGTGGGAGAGGGCGATACCATTATTAAAGTTTAATCAGCCTATCCTAACAAGAAATATAACAATGAGAACACACTTGAATTTTCACCAAGAAAGTCACCGAGATGGCAAGGCACAAGCTAGATGACGCGACTGCCTCTGTGGGGAGATGTCCCGGGACACTGAAGTTCCTTTTGGGATTATTTAAAATGATTTGTTTGTCTCTCTAAACCTTCATCAGTGTTTACACTGTCGTAGGTTATCTATAAAGATATGTTTTTGATTAGGTTTATTCTCTTCTTCTCCAAAAGGGAACACCGCAGATAAAGAAATCATCAAGAAATAATTCCCAGGTCTTGGGTAATGCTTGGCAACACTTGCGTGCCCAAGCCTCTGAAGTCGACTTTCTGAAATGAAATGTACTCTGAACCACTTTCCCACTCACTTTCTCAAATGTTTAAGGTAAACAAGCTTAAGAGGCAGCACTCTGTTGGCAGTGCCTGCGCAGAGCTCCCTAAGTTCCTAAGCGCATCTCTGTGTGTGGTCCGGTACCTGTGGATTCCCGGCCCCGCCCGCAGGCCCGCAGTGGTCGCGCCGGCTGCACCGGGTGGGCTGCGGGCCTCCGACTCTCGCTGCCCTGGGGTCCTCCACCGAGGGGGTGGCCGCGGGCAGCGATGCTCGGGGACCGCGCGCGAGGACGGCCCCCCCTGCCCCAGGGGTATTTGCTGAATCCCGATCCCGCCTTCCTGAGAAAGAGCTCGCTCCAGAAATTAAAACCAGCTCTCAGTATCTTAAATAGGTCAGACACAAAGTCTCAGTGGCCTTGCTTGACCACTGCTACTTGAAAACAAATTTCTTAATAGTTTAAAATGTAAGGGAGCGCAAAGGGACATTTGGTTATTCGGAAGAGTTGATCTTTTACGAGAAACTATTTCACGAGACTCCTTGGAAAGTGACTCGATACTCACAGCTTCGTGTTCACACGCGGCTAGTTGGGGGAGGACGTGAGAATGTGCCAGATCACAGAACCCCAGGACGTGAGG
>NC_081561.1:147181465-147223524 GCF_022355385.1 Mustela nigripes | reverse complement strand
ATGTGCCAGATCACAGAACCCCAGAACGTGAGAATGTGCCAGATCACAGAACCCCAGAACGTGAGAATGTGCCAGATCACAGAACCCCAGGACGTGAGAATGTGCCAGATCACAGAACCCCAGGACGTGAGGATGTGCCAGATCACAGAACCCCAATCTTCTCTTTCTACCCCTGAGTCTTCTTATTGGGATGAGAGTAACTGCGGCTTCTAATGGCCCAACGGAACGCGGGACAGAAGCGCGCCGCAGGTTTACGGCCTGCCAGCGGGGCTCCGGGCGGGTCGGGTCGGGCCCGCGGCCGTTCCTCGCCGGTCCCCGCTGCGCGCTCATTAGCACCCACTGTCCTTAATGGCTTCCTGTGGCTGGATGTTTACTTGTCATTTGTTGTCGCCTTTGTCTCCGCGCTACTGAACCGCGGGCTGGCGGCGACTCTCCTTTCCAGCCTTGCAGTTGCTCCTGGGGGTGAACAGGCGCCCCCGACGCCCCCCGCCCCGCGCGCACCTCCCGGCGCCCCGCATGCACCCCCGCGGACACCCCCACTTCACCGCCCCCTGCATGGGCCCGGAGCAGCGCCAACCCTGCGGGCTTCCTCGTCGGCACCAACCCCCTCCGCGCCGCGCCGCGCCCTGCACTCCACGCACCGCAAATAACTGGCATTTCCGCACCCCTGCATGCACCCCGCGCACCGCCCCACGCCGCGCAGCGCGCCCGGGCGTGCACCTGGGGCACACACGTGGCCCTGCCGGTGCCTCCCCAAGTGTCCCCCATTCCCGGCGCGCACGTACCTCGCGCTCCGGCGCCTCCCCAGTAGGATTGAGGGCAAGCTGGGAGCGGGGCTGAGAAGCCCTGGACAGGCACGCCCGTTGCCGCAGCGTTCCGTGTGTCCCCTTGCAAATGTGCGACCCAGGAACTGGGGGCCCCGGACCCTGCAGCCCCTCTGCCCTGCGTAGGTGGAAGCAATGGCAGACCCCGTCAGCCCCTCAGGGACACGTGAGACGCAGAAAGGCCGTCAGGAGGGGACACCCCAACACCATGCCCCCCAAGCCCCTACACCCTGAGGGGCTGCTTTCTGTACCCTCGCAGGCACAAGTGATGACGCGCACGACGGACGCCCCTGTCTTTTCAGGGCCGTTCTGTTCCGGCGGAGCCCCAGCAGCAGCCTCGGCGGGTGAAAGCTCTTCCTGCCCAGGGAGGAGGGAACCTACCCGGGGGGCCACCGCAGCCTCCGCCCAGATCGACCTCACCTAGTGAGGAGCTGCTTTAGAAACTGGACGGAAGACATTGTGTGACTTGTGCTGACGTCAGTTACATTCGCATCATCATCATCATCATCATCCCCCCCCCCCAAAAAAATCCCCCAATCTCTTTAGAGCCCCGCACTTCCTGACTTGATTCTCCTTGAAGGGAACACAGGGGATCCACCCCAGAGTTAAAAATCTCTGCGCTAACTAGTTCTTCTTCTAAAGAAGCTTCTCCAGGTATCCAGTTCTGCTTATCAACCGAACCAGGCCTTATCAGTGTGACAAGCCCTCCCAGTTTCTAAGAGAGGACATTTAGAGGACGGGAGACTCCTGGTGCGTCATTTATTTCATTTATTACCACACCGGCCTGTTTCTAGGTGACAATTGGTTTATAGGGTGTGGTAATTCCAAAGTCCCCCGGCAAAGGGAGATGGAATTAGAAATGGAATTGTAGCAGACAGTTCTCTTGATCTACTTCCTCTCGCAGCTCTCAAGGCTCTTTCTCTTTCTCTTCTTTCTCCATTCCGTCCTGACGGCTCTCTTCTGCTTCCCCTGCTTGTCCAAAGAAGTCTCCTAGGTCAGCTCCTAGCTGCTATCACTGAGGACAGAAGGAGGAGGAGAAAGAGAAGGAGGAAAGAAAAAAAAAAAAGCACAGTTCACTTCCCTTCAAATTGTTCCCTTTAATTCTTAAATACAAATGAGCCCCTGGAGCTTAGGGACAAAGACTTTCAAAGGTATTACTCTTGCCGGGTCAGAAGTTACTGTTGAAAAAAAACCCTTTCCTAATTAGATACCTGTCAAGTGTCCACGTGTTAGACTCTGAGGCTTAGAAATGGAATTTTAAAGTCCTAATTATCTGCTGACTCATAATTTGCCACTACAATATCACTGAAATACAATTATTGTTCTCTCTGAAAATAAGATTACAGAGTTGCCGAAGGAGCCGGCCAAATGCGGACCCTTGAAGAGCGTGAGCCCTTGTGAGGAGTTCTGGAAGCCGATTCAGGAGGAAGCCCGAGGAACAGAAATCAAACAAAAGCTCTAGAACATAAAATTTAAAAGTGTGTATTTTTCCTATTTGTTTCTTCTGGATTTTGATAAGTGTTTTCAGTGTTTAGCACTTAGTTCTGGGAAGTAGTGATGTCATCTGCCTTCCGGTTAGTTTAACCTTACAGGTGGGGTGTTTTTGAAACTATGTTGATTTCAGTATAATTTTTTAAATAAATGGGCCCTGTAAAATTGTACTTATGGGGTTGATATTTCCTTTAGTGAACTAACCTCCGTGACAGCAATCATCAAGAACCAAATCCAAATCGC
This sequence comes from Mustela nigripes, assembly GCF_022355385.1. Classification (NCBI taxonomy): domain Eukaryota; kingdom Metazoa; phylum Chordata; class Mammalia; order Carnivora; family Mustelidae; genus Mustela; species Mustela nigripes. The sequence continues at coordinate 147,220,966 of NC_081561.1, read as the reverse complement.
AGAGTCAGAACACTGCACATTTTTTCCCTTGGGACCTGGGCGGCCTCTCTCACCAGAGTGAGGAAAGTCATTTCGATAAATGCTGGGCGTGTCCCTCTTGCTGAGTCCTTTGCGCAAAGACATGTGATAAGTCGCCGGGGGATGAAAAGCCCGCGTTCTCAAAAAGTGTTTGAGGTGTGAGAACATGGGATTTTAAAGCAGGGCTGCAAGAAATTTTGTGAGTTAAATCTACTTTGTCGAGTCCCGGAACAGCAGTCATACCCCACCGTGGGTTTCATCCCAGCGGTATCACGGACGCTTACGGAAGCACAGCTGTTACCTGTGCGGGACGCCAGCGAGGGGAGAGTGCGTGAAACCCGGCCTACGCCGCTGGGTGGCTCGTGGTGCATTCAGATGGATGGGTTGGATCAAGAAGCCCATGGAAGAGCTTCATGGGGTCCTTAGATGAATGCTACCTTCTCTGAGGTCTGTAGCGCTCCAGGGTGAGCGAAGTCCTCCCGGATTCTTGCCTAAGCGTTCCTTAAACGCTCAGCATGCCAGGCACTGGTGTAGGCGGTGCTGGTACTCAGGGAACATGACCCACTGATATTTACCCATTTTCCTTTGGGCAAAACGCTAACACGAAATATGTTTAGGTGAGCACCATCTCCTATTAACTATGCATTCACATTACTACCTCGTGTGAATATTCTAGACTCTCTTCCCTAACCTGTGCTCTGGGTCTTACAGACAATGTGATCTTTCACTTTACCCCCAATATTGTTATGTGCTGTTTTCATAAAAATGTCTAAAGATGTTTTGTTCCAACTTGCAGATTGCTTCCATGATTTGTGCATTTAACCCATTTAACAAAGAAAGTCAACTTCCAGAGAAGATTTAAACATTGTTAGTAAAGTAACTTTTTTTTTAAGAACAGAAAAATTCAAGGGCAAATTGTGGCGAGGTGTGTTGGAGCAAAAGGGCCCGTCACTTTTTCATGTGCCCATGGAACTCCCAAAGAGCGAAGCGTGGGGCGGTGTGGGAAGCCTGTTGAGAAAGCGCCTCCCTCTGGGAATTCAGGGTGAAGTGCCGGAGCTCCCCCAGTGAAAGGACGGACAGTTTGGAGCCTGTCATTGGGGGTATGAATGGCTTCTGGCTGTTCACGCTGACCTGCCCAATTATATACGTAAACGGAACTTAAAGCCTGGGAACTCACAGACTGTGGATCTTTCTGAGTGCACACAGAAACCGGGACATCTGAATGAAGGCTTTAAATTAGAGATAGAAGGAATAAAAAAAATCAAAACAATGGTTCTCACTCTTGAGAGCAGATACGTGTGCAGGTGACCTAGGGAGGTTCTGTGGTGAGTCGGGAGGGGTATCTGTTGTCAGAACATTTCTTTCCACCATTAGCAAGTGTCCCGTGTTTCCTAATAGATCATGTGATGAGGCATCCCACACATGGAAATCTGTCATCACCTGTAATCATAGAGCTGTTGCAGTCGTGAGACTAGACCTCCGTACGAGATGTCAAGTTAGCCACCTGTTCATAAACATTCACAAAAGGAAAATAGTAACATTTTCTGGGACATGCAGGACCTTGTTCCAAATACAAATGCTGTTTGCCAAAATTTTGGAATATTTAAATGCTACATATAAAATGTGTTTTTTGTCTCTACCAAAATAAGTTTAGTTTTTCTTGGAATTTTAAGGATTGAAACATCCTGATACCATTTTTGATTTCTATACAGTGATAAATAAAAAAATCTACCAGCACTTGTGCATATAAAAAATAGTATTAAATATGGAAATACCAGAATAAATTTTGAAAGAAAGGACTGTAAATTTCCAGTTTTGTGCCAAAAGGATGAATTTATTACTCAAATGTTAAACTTGATATTAAATATTAAGCAATGTATCCCGATGTGAATTCATATTTTATTCTATATATAAGGTAGTGGAAATTTATAATATCAAATGCTTCATTGTGTTACTACATAAGTAGGTGAGTCCTTGATAACTTTAAAGTATTTCTTTCCAGTGTCTACTCCTAGACCCTGGGCTGCTCCTAAGACAAGAGAAACTCGGCTGATGGTCAACGCCGATCAAAGGGAAGAGGTAATGTTTCTCATATTGATGAAAAATGTATTTTCTAACACGCTGTTTCAAATACACTAGGGAATATTTTTTGTGTGCTTCCTATGCTCCAGGATTTTTAGTTACTTAGAATTAAAATATTCATTTCAACCAAGTGGCGAGTGTAACAAACATGTTTACTTTTTTTTTTTTTAAGGATTTCATTTATTTATTTGAGAAAGAGAGAGAATGAGAGAGAGAGCATGAAAGGGAGAGGGCTGAGGGAGAAGCAAGCTCCCTGCCGAGCAGGGAGCTGATGTGGGACTGGATCCCGGGACTCCAGGATCGTGACCTGAGCCAAAGGCAGTTGCTCAACCAACTGAGCCACCCAGGCACCCCACATGTTTACATCCTTATTTTTACTCAAAGTAATGCTTTGTGTCCTCCAAATGCTTCTTACTTGGGTGACCTAAAAGAGGACAGTCATGGTCCCTGCCCCTGAGACTGTATCTGGGGAGATAAAACCCATTAAAAGCGCACAAGGAGAGTAACAAAAGCACCAGGAGGTGATTTTTTTCTCCACAGGTTTGGAGAGGAAGAAAGTAAGTTATGATTGTTCCTTATTCTATTAAATCAGGATGAAAATGAGCAAAGGAGTTTCTTTTTTTTTTTTATTTTTCAAATTAATTAATTTATGTATTTGACAGAGACAGAAAGACGGTGGAGAGAGAACACAAGCAGGGCGAGTGGGAGAGCAGGAGTGAGAGGCAGGCTCCCCGCTGAGCAGGGAGCCCGATGCGGGGCTCGATCCCAGGACCCCGGGATCATGACCTGAGCTGAAGGCAGAGGCTTAACTCACTGAGACACCCAGGCATCCTGAGCCAAGGCGTTTTCTGATATACAGCAGGTTTAGCGTGGTCTGCAACGGTTTGCTTTTCCAGATAGGAGAGTACCTGTCCCGGTGCATGGTGTGTGTCTGGTCTCCTGAGCTGGTTTTAGCTGCTGTGGCTCTTGAAAGTCACTGGCTAGGGTCCCAGGGGTTGGGCGCGTTTCTTTCGCTGGTGCGGTCCATTGTTCTTCCTCTGCTATTCTGTGCATGTCCATTCCTTCCCCGAGTGGTGTTTTGCCTGTTATTCCAAAGCTAGACGGCAGAGTTTGGAAATTAAAGACAGAAGGATCTAGGATAGAAATATAGGATATTATGAAATGCATTTTTGTGCCTGCACGTTACGGGTTAGATTTCAGCACTCAGGTAACTCCTTTGCCTTGGTTCATAGTGCCGGATTTTGTGTTATTGTTGCGTATTTGCACCTGGCAGCAGTAGTGGAGGGAGAGCTCCACCTTGGCATAAGAAAATCTGGGTCCAACTCCTCGTTTGTTCCTTTAGAGCGGTCTGAGCGTGCCGTCAGCCCCTTGAGTTCTCTAGAAACGGTGAAGATGGCGTCTATTTTGCGAGCAGAACCCAGCATGAAAGTGCCTGCCACAAATCCGCTTAAATTAAGACAAAAATGAAGACTGTATGCTGTTTAAAGTATGTTTTGTTTTGTTGTGAATCATTGCATCATTCTTTTTTCTAAACAACCTGGTAGGCTGTGTCCTGAACTTTTCCTTGACCAGAAAATCGTTGGGGGCACAGCCAGCCACAGCACACCGCTCAGCGCGCCCTCCTGGACGAGTGGAGGAGCGCTGGCCCTTCGCGCCTGGGCGCAAGGAACACATGGCTCTCAGTCCGCTAGACGGGTAGCATTGGGGCCTTCGTCAGATGGTTGGAGACGGCTGAAAGTTGAATTTGCAGCCAACATTTGTCTTATGTACGGCATCTCTGTAGGGAAGACCACATGGCCTCATGATTCCAGACTCAGAAGTTCCATTTAACACCTTTCTATCAAGATAAGTCTTACATATTGAACTAGGAAAGATGGTTTTCTCAATTAATGTTAGAAGTGTGGAGCTTTTGGGAAAAAAAAAAAAATCACTATCTGCCTGAAAGTAAGGCTTCAGTGTCTGTGGAGAAATTGAAGAAATTACAACTGTCTTTGATGCGAATGATCTCTGGCCACTCCCTCTATTCAAAGAGGAGCTGAAAGCACACTGTGCACACACCCATGCATGTGTACAGAAGCAGTCCTGCTTCTGTACTTACAGAATTTCATGCCCGTTCTAAGGCAAAGATGAAAATGTCGTTCCCTTTGCAAAAAAAAGCTGGACTGAGTTAGTAAAGCTCTAGAAACTTCTACACTAGGGAGATGCAAACAGGTTTACCTGAGCCTGGGAAGACACGTGTAAGGGGAGAGTAAGCGTCTTCAGAGACGTGGGGTTCTCAGGTGGGTTTCATATTATTTCATATTCCAAAAAGCATATTTCAGGTGTATTTCATGTTTTTCCCAAGTAGATTCAGACACCAGACTAGGGCCCAAGGGAGGGAGTTACAAAGAAGTAAATTTCGTTCAATATGAGATGGCGTGTTTTTAGTGACTAAAGGTGAACCCTTGCTCCAGGCTGTTTGTGTAACGTGGAAGTGTGTAAGCCTGAACTGGGCACCACCACCACCTTTCCGCTGTTCTACTACCTTCCCACACCCCCACACCAGGGATTTTGGTTTTTGAGAGAAGTTTACTTAGGCAGATGCTAATGTTCCTCCCAATTCAAAGTGTATAATCATCTGGATACAGAGAGAAAAACAACTAGAAAACAACACAGGATGTGAAAAACAAACATACTGTACAGAAAACTATTCAGAAGACTGAGTATAGATGCTAGTTTATAAACCTGAAGCCACACTACACATGCAAACACTTGTTAATGTGTAATGAGTTTTTCTTTTATTTTTTTTTTAAAGATTTTATTTATTTGTCAGAGACAGAGGGAGAGAGAGCGAGCGAGCACAGGCAGACAGAGAGGCAGGCAGAGGCAGAGGGAGAAGCAGGCTCCCTGCCGAGCAAGGAGCCCGATGTGGGACTCGATCCCAGGACCCTGGGATCATGACCCGAGCCGAAGGCAGCTGCTTAACCAACTGAGCCACCCAGGCGTCCCTGTAATGAGTTTTTAAAAAAGATTTTATTTACTCATTTGACAGAGTGAGACAGCGAGAGAGGGAACACAGGCAGGGGCAGTAGGAGAGGGAGAAGCAGACTTTCCGTGGAGCAGGGAGCCCGATGCGGGGCTTGAGTCAGGACCCTGGGATCACGACCCGAGCAGGAGGCAGACGCTTAGTGACGGAGCCACCCAGACACCCCTGTTAATGTGTAATGATTAATTGGAGTTTTCCATTTTATAGCTTTTTAGGAGATGTTGATATTATTTTATAGATTGAAAAAAATCACTGCTAAATTTAAGTCAGGCTGATTTTGCAGGCATCGATGTGCACTATCCCAGTGCCACGGGAAAAGGCTCCAGAGAAGAGACTAAAAATTAAGTGTCCTAATTAAATAGTACACTACGGAAAAAAAGGGTTTAAGCGTATATATTTCTGGAAGGTTTATGTATGTGAGAGAGAACAAGTACGCGTGGGGGAGGGTAGACGGAGAAGGAGGAAGAGGACCTCCCTGAGCACCGAGCCTGACCCTGAGACCGAGACCGGAGCCCGAACCAAGACTCAGACGCTCGACTGACGGAGCCACCCAGACGCCCTCGGTTCTTAGCTCAGACTAAAGCAATAAGATGTAGGCGGGGCGAACAGCAAAAATAGTAACAGTACATATTTACTACGACATGTCCAGCGCCGCGCCTGGATTATACCAATTAATCTTCACACAAACCCTGCGACACGGTGTACTGCTGTTTTTTAGTAAATCCGTTTTGCAGATAAAGAAGTGGAAATTTAGGACAATTAACAACTCACTCGCACAGGGCACCCAGTTAACATGGCATGGACCTTGAATCCAAACCCAGCCTATCTCCAAAGCCTGTGGACCTTGCCATGCCTATCTCCGGCACAGCACAAAGTCACCAGAGAACATGCAGCAGATGCACAGAGAAGCCCTTCCTTGTGACCAGGGAGCAACAGTCCACCAATTTCGTTATTAATGTGCATTAGTAAAGTGACATAAATTACATCCCAAGAAAAGACAGCTACAGACCAATATCTCTCATAATCATAAATGCAAAAATTCTCAACAAAATAGTAACAAATCATACCCTCCAAAACATAAAAAGAATTATATACGATAACCAGTTTGGATCTATCCTGGGTATCTAAGGCTGGTTCAACGTTTCAAAATCAATTGATGTATTTCAGTATGTCAACAGACTGTAAAAGAAAAATCACACGATCCTATCAGTAGACGCAGAAGAAATAATTGACAAAATCCAACACTCATTCATGATTAAAAAAAAAAAAAAACCAACCCTCTAAGTAAAGTAGAAATAGAGGGGAATTTCTTCAACTTGATAAATATCTACAAAAACATGCAGTTAAGTTCACACTTAATGGTGAGAAACTCAAGGCTTTCTCACTAGGATCAAATACAAGTACAACTCTCCTGGAACTAATCAGTCATTAGAGTATAGTTGCAGGATACAAGGCTAATATACAGAAGTCCGTTCCGTTGTTTTACCATAGGCCAGGAATGAACAAGTAAACTTTGTGATTAAAAACACAATACCGCCTCGGTTACAGCGTCCGTGGTCCCGAAAGATGGCGGGGCGAAGTGTTGGTCCTCGCAGACGGAGCGTTTCAGGCGCTCCACTCCCGCCGCGCGTTCAGCAACCTGCAGCATCTAGACGGGACCTCGTAGCCAGGGAGGAAGAATATAAGCGCTTGAATGCAGAATTAGAGACAAAAACAGCTGATCTGGTTCGACAAGCTGAGGAAGTAATAAGAGATCACCAAGAAGTACAATCAAGGCCGGTTTCAACACAAATTAAATCCTATGAAAAGGAAGAGAATTGCAGTTTAAGAATTGTTTGGGACGCCTGGATGGCTCAGTGGGTTAAGTGCCTGCCTTCGGCTCAGGTCATGATCCCAGGTCCTGGGATCAAGCTCCACATTGGACTCCTTGCTCAACTGGGAAGCCTGCTTCTCCCCCTGCCTGCCACTCCCCTTGCTTGTGTTCCCTCTGTCTCTGTCTCTCTCACTCTCTCTGACAAATAAATAAAACCTTAAAACACACACACACACACACACACACACAATACCTTTACAGTAGCATCCCTGCAACACACACCCAGAAAAAAAATAAGAAATAAATACTTAGGTATTAGAGTTAGGTATACGTCTTACAAAATATGGATAAGTTCTATATGAGGAAGACTACCAAGTTCTGACAAACAAAGTCAAAAGAACGAAATAAATGGAGAAAGATACCATGTTCCTGGATAGGAAGACTCAGTAGTGTCAAGATACCAGTTCTTCCAATTGGTCTGTAGATTCAGGGCAATCCCAAGCAAAATACCAGCATTTTATCAATAACAACAAGCTATTTCTGAAGTCCATATAGAAAGTGAAAGACCCAAGAATACTTAATACAATATTGAAGGAGAAGAACTCGGACTGACACTACCCTCCGTCAGTACTTAACTCGAAAGCTACGGTATGGAAGACAGTGAGGTCGTGGAGCAGAGCAGACAGACAGATCCGTGATCCGGGGAAGAGAGTAGAGAGCCCAGACACAGACCCACATGAATTGTCGTGTCAGCAGTCTGGAGCAGAAGCAATACAATGGAGCAAACAGAGCCTTTGCGACAAGTGGAGTTAGAACAGCTGGAGATTTGCATGAAAAAAAAAAAAAAAAAAGAAAGAATCTAGACACAGACTGTACACCCATCATGAAAGTTAACTGGATGCATTCTATACTTAAATCTAAATGCAAAACTGTAAAACTCCTAGAAGAGAACGGAGGAGTAAACCTCTACGTTCTGGTGTGGTGATGACATTTTAGATACAACACCAGAGGCATTGTCCACAAAAGAACTAATTGATTAGCTGGTCTTTATAAAATTAAGAACTTCTACACTATGGGGTGCCCAGGTGGCTCTGTTGGTTAAGCATCTGACTCTTGATTTTGGTTCAGGTCATGATCTCAGGATCGTGGGATGGAGCCTTGCATTGGGCTCTGTGCTGCACATGGAGCCTGCCTGAGACTCTCTCTCTCGGTCTCTCCCTCTGCCCCTCCCCACTTGTGTTCTCTTTCCCTTAAAACAAACAGAACAAAACAAAAAAAGCTTCTACTCTGAAAGACAATGCCGAGAGAATTTAGAAGACGATCCGTAAGATGGGAAGAATATATTTGCAAAAGACACACCTGATAATGGACTATAATCTAAAACATCTTATGATCTCATAAGACTCAAGAATATAAGAAAACAATCCAATTTAAAAATGGACCAAAGACTGTAAGAGACCCCCTCACCAAAGAGATACACAGATATAAACTAGGAGAAGGTGCTCTGTATCATACGACGTTAGGGAAATGCAAAATCAAGCAATGAGATACCACAACACACTGATTAGGGTGGCCAAAACCTGAACACCGACAGCACTAAATGCCGACAAGGTTGTAGAGCAAGAGGAGATCTCATTCACTGCTGACGGGAAAGCAAAATGGTGCAGCCACTGTGCAAGACAGTTTGGCCGTTTCTTACAAAATTACACACGCTCTCGTCATATGATCCAGTAATCATGCTTTTCATTAGTTACCCAAAGGAGTTGAAAACTTACATCCACAAAAGCCTGCACACAGATGTTTATAGAAACTTCATTCATAATTGCCTAAACTTGGAAGCGACCAAGATGTCCTTCCGTAGGTGAGGTCCCTTCAGGCAATGGAATACGATTCCGTGCTAGAAAGAAATGCACTATGCAGCCACAGAAGACATAGAGGAACCTTAAATGTGTATTATTAAGTGAAAGAAGTTAGTCTGTGAAGGCCACATACTGTGTGATTCCACCTATAAGACATTGTGGAAAAGGCAGAACTATGGAGACAGTGAAAAGTTCAGTAGTTGATGGGGGGTGTACAGGGAACAATGGACTGAGGAGAGAGGAGTTCTAGGGCAGTGGAAATATTCTGTTTGATATGATGACGTTGAATATATGTCACTCAACCCCCAGAATGCCCAACCCCCGGAATGTACACCATCAAGGGTGCCAAGACAAACTATCGATTTTGAGTCAAAGTACGCTCATCCTTAGTAACCAACGTACCTCTTTGGTGAGGGTTGTTGATGAGGAGGAAGCCTCTGGGACGTCTCTGCACCTCCCTCTCAATTTTGTTGTGAACCTAAAACGCTCTAAAAACAGTCTTCATTAAATACAAAACAAAACGACAAACCATAGAACACACGATGATACGTATGTTGAAAATCAAACGACTACTTTCTAAACTTTCCAATTAAAAAAGACGGTATAATGGGACTCTGAAGTTTGCCAGTCCCTTCCTAATCATTGCTTTTTGCTAGATGGAAGTATTTTCACAGAAACCTTTCTGCAGAAGGACCCTTCAGGTGAATGCGGAACTCGGTGGGTGCAGCTCGCACCTAGCTGTGAGAAAGCCTCCTGGCCTTTTATCTGGCCCTTGGGTCTCTGTTGGCCACGGAGCTCCTGTTTGGTTTGCTTGCATTAAGGCAAACACATCTTTGACTCAACATCGTTACTCAGCTGGCCAAGGAGGAGAGTGTTCACAGAAAGGCGAGAAAAAAATAAAACTGAAATGAGGCAAGACCGTTTTTAACAGGAGAAGGAGAAGTGCCACTTGAAATTACATCCAGAATGAATTTGAGGTGATTGCTCCAACAGTTTGTCAACAGCGAAGACAGACAAGTGGAGACAAGCCGTGCTTTAGAGGAATCACAGTGGAGGAAATTAAAGAAAAGTGGGGGAAGGGGGGGATGTATCTGTGGATTCCAGCGTGCCCAGATTGACAGTTTGGGCTGGGTAGTTTCACATTTTCTTTCTAAAACCATGTGGCACAGAGTTGTGGTTTTTATCGGCAATGTGCTCCAAGAGGGTGCGTGACCATGGTCGCCAGTGCGAGGGGCTGCGTGAAATTTCAGTACCCGGCCTTAATTACTTGAACTTCAAAAATCCTGGAAAGAATGCCTTCGAAATACTGAAACCAGGTCCTGTGGTTTGGGGGCAGCTCAGGCTCGTGTGGCCATAGGACCCCTCTGAGCCACCACTAGCCACCTGCCAGAAACTCAGACAATGGAGCTTTGAGAAGAGTGGGCTGGGGCTTTGGCTCGCCACAGAGCATAAATGTCTTGCGGTGGGAGCTGCCCCCTTTGAAGTCCGGTGTCAGGTTGCTGGTTGAATTATGTCGGGAGTTCACTTTCCACTGATCACCAAACACTATTTTATTATCATGGTTTGACTTTTGTATTTTACCAAATAGTTCCGCACAGACCTTGCCTTTCAGAGACGGAGCAGCTGGGCTTTCCACGGCTTGGAAGCCACTCAGAAGCTCTAGGACGAGCCCGTTAAGTCCTGTTGCTGCAAATCAGCCTCTGTCCAGCCCCTTCGCCTCTGGACACGGCACCAGGGACCAGGGCACGGTACTCGAGTGGTGAGAAGATGGTCCACCGCACGGGCGTGGGAGTATTAGCAAATCCGGACGTTCTGGGCCTGTGCAGGGACAGATTCTGCCCCGTTATCAGACACCATACACCCAATCCCTTACCACACACTGGGTCAGCCTGAGCCCTGACCAGCTCAGTCCCTACTGGGAAGTTCTTAGAAATGCAAATTCTCTGTGAAACTCTGGGGTGGGCCCAGTTGTCTGTCTGTAATGAGGCCCCTGGGATTCTGATGCAGCTGGAGTGTGAGAACCAGGCCCTCCGCAGGAGCCCCCGCTTAGGGTTTTGTGGTCTGGATTAATCCTTTGGCTCTTGGGTCTGCTAGAGAGGGCCTGCCCCACTCTAAGTAATGACCCCAGGGCTTGCGTCTGAAGGCAGGTGTTGTCTACCTTGCACAGGGGACAGAGGCTGGGGTTAGCGGTGGGGACCGCACCCATGCCTCGCTGCAGCACCCTGACAAGCCACCAGGCGGCCTGGGCTCGGAGCTCGTTCTTCCCTGGCAGGGGTGGATGTGCCCTGGCTGGGAACCGGGTGACCAGCGGCACATCTGTGAGAAATTCATTTGTGATTAAGCTGTTCTGCTCTGCACTGAGGCTAGCTAGGACTTCATTAGCCCCGAACCCAAGCCCCTGGGATCCAGGGGTGAACCTGCTAAGGGGCATCTCCTACCGGCCTGGCCTGGGGAAGCCGGGGGAGGTGCACAAGCTTTTGTGTGAGTCGGCTGTTTAGCACTTCCTAGAATTTGGGTCCCGGGCACACGGAACACAGGGCAGGGACCAACGCTGGTTCCTGGAGGAGCTGGCCGGTGCCCTGCACACAATGGGCATGCCCGGTGGGCTTCCTTCCGCGGCTTTGACCAGCCGGGGCGCGCAGAGCCCCTGCGCCACGGAGGAATCCCAGCGAGCTGTCGGAGCACGCGGCTGTCTTCAGAGCTTGCTGCGCCGGGCAGGTGACTGAGACCGGGGACCCGTCTCCTCACCCTCCGCAGCACGAGATTCAGAACTGGTGCCCGTCAGGCTCCAGACCCCCGTCACTGCAGGTGAGCGGGGGAATTCGGCGGAGCGCAAGGAAGGGGACGCCAGGAGAGCCAAACACGGGAACGAGGAGCCTCTGTGACCCCTCGTGGAGAATGTTAGAGATTTCCTAAAAGGGAGATTGTGGAGGCCCCTCGGCCAGCTCAGGGCCCCGGCACGGCCACGGCACGCCGGAGAATGGACAGACGACCGGTTTTCAAAGCTCCAGATCTGAACCTCCGTGTTCCGACTCGGAATAAAGACCGTCTCCCAGCAACGTGTTCGTGGGCATAAAGCAGGTGCCAGGTAAGAGTCACGGACTGACTGGAGGACTCCGAGGGACAACCAAAGATGTCACGGAGCTGGTTCCGTGAGGCAGACAGAGCCCCAGCTCGAGTCCTTGGAAATGAGCGTCGTGGTTCTGGGCTCCGAGCCCGGGCGGGAGCCGCCAGGACGGGGTCCAGAGCAGCAAGGATGGGCGGCAGGCAGGAGTCTGTCGCGTGCCCGCCTGTGCAGACATCTGTAACCTGGCTGCCTGGGCCGGCAAAGGCCGTTCTCCCTGGAGGAATGTCCAGGGAGACATGAATGTGGACTTGGAGTCCCTGGGACGCTACCCTCACGAATTCTTCCCAATGACGGCTTTCCCATTCAGTGTTGTGTCCCCTTTGTGAGCAAATAAACAGAACCTGCTTCCTGGGAATGAGAAGGTCCGGATCTACTGATCAGATTTCAGAAGGAAACCACCACTGGAAACCACCACCTCAACCAGAACTGCTTGAGGATCCGGAAGAGTCTTTGGTCCGGAGTCTTTTGGTCCCAGCAGCTGCCTCGTGGTCTCCGCACCTGTACGTGCAGTTGTAGAGAATTCCTAATCCCCTGTGCATCCTTGGGGGATGGGTGACCCCTGACAGCTCTGTTCACTCCCAGTGCTGGCACACAACTGAGTGTGGGAGCCTCTGTTGGGTCTTGGGAGCACCTGCCTTGTCCTCTCACATGGTGCACCTGCTGATGGAGAATTTGGACGATGTGTGTGCTGCTGCTTTGGGGAAGAATGAGCTGCCGAGTATGAAGTACCCGGGTATGAAGTATCAAAACTTTGGTCTTGACTTGTCTCTTTTGTCCCAGCTCCCACACGATGTCAAGAGTTGTGCGGGCCTTTCCTTCAGAACATATCCAGGGGAAGCCACAGATGAGTTCTGCCTGTATCAGAACTCTGTGTAGACGGAGACATACTCCAGAGTCCGGGGACTCCAGAGCCAGGTGGGACTACCTGCATCCAAGCCAGGCTCATCTCTTGTCCAAATCATTGCCCTTAGCTTCCAACACACCCATAGAGTCTAGTGTTAACACAAGGGCCAGACTAGTCCTGTGTAGGGTTTTAGACATTTGTTGCTGTGTAGTAAGTGCCCTGAGTTTAGTGGCTTCAAATGACATTATTATTTGTAAGGATCAGTTGGGGCTCAGGTGGAAGATTCTTTTGTTGGTCTCCCCAAGGCTTAACCATGCAGCTGCATTCAGCTGTGAGCTGGACTGACTCCAGTCCCTCCAAGATGGCTGTAGACCTCTTCTCTCTCTCTCTCTCTCTCTCTGCCTCTTGCTCTCTGTCTCTTTTTACCTCCATTTCTGTCTCTATCTTTGTTTCTGTGTCTGTCTGTCTCTGTTGCTCTCTCTGTCTCTCTCTGGTTTTCTCTCTCTCTCTGGCAGGGCCACTGTTTACTGAGTGGTGACTGTCTTCTAAGAAGAAGGAAGCAGAAACAGATCATTCTATTGGGACCTGGGTTGGAAGTCCCAGAATTTCGCTCTGTCACATTCTGTGAGTCAAAGCAAGTCACAGGGCTGCCCAGATGCAAGGGGAGGGGACACCCATCCCACGTCCTCCCAGGAGCAGCCACAAAGATGAAGAGTTGGGCTGCCAGAGACACAGCCCGCTCCTGTGAACATCCTTGAAAGACTCCGTGTGCTGTAGGAGCCAATGAGACCCATTTATTTGTTTGTCTGTCTGTCCGCCTCCCTTCGCTGGACTGATTTTCTCGGACAGGCATAGCTTTTCTTTTGTTCCCGATTGTCCTCCATGCCCAGAGCAGTGCCCGTGAGTAGGAAGAGCTCAAGGAACATTTGTTGAGTGAGTAGAGGAGAAATACATAAGCACATTCAGATAAAGTCATATGCGTGCCTTCAGCTAACTGCCTGTGTTTAGAAGCATGTGTGCAGGTAAGAGAGTTTCACAGCACAATCAGTCATGGAGTATGTGAGACAGAAAGTACTGCCCTGGATCCGACTTGAGCTTTTGTGTTTAGAGCAAACATGCTGTCTGAAGAAGACTGCGTGGGCTCCTCCTGTGGGGCCAGCCGCTCCCAATGAGGGACACACTGTGGCAGGCCCGTGCTTGCTGATGGGCGGTACTAGGGAGCCCAGGCTGGGCCTGTTCAGTCCCAGGATCTACCAGAGAAGTTCCTTCACTCCCAACGAACTAGTCCTCAACCTGTCAATCTGTCATCTCCCCTGGTACCTTGTTAACTTGTGAATTCCTATCAAGTGAGTCTTCTGGTTGGTAAACAAAGATACACCAATTTGTAGATTAAAAATATATTGGAATAATATGGCAGCAACATATTTTTAGCTTTGATGGATGTGCAGTGCTGATTTTTTCCCTTTAATCGCCTTTGTTTGGCGGGAAGTGGTGGATTAGGCCCCAACATGAAGTTAGTCTGTTCACAGAGCAGCACAGATGCCACCGCTGTTCCAGAAGCTTAGTCCCTGGCACTTTGTTCAACAACAGAGCCCTCAAGTCTGGGAGGGGACCCTTAGTTGTCACACCACTGGAGAGATATCTGCTCATGTTTTCAGTAAGATGAAAGAAAAAACATGTCACGGTGACATCGCATCCAGGGTCGTAGTGAGGAGGGATTCGCATGTCTAAATGTCAAGGGCACATAGGAATGTGGGAATGCGTTTTTGGGAGACCATTACCTGGCCATTGTCTCCTCTCTCTCTCGGTGCCGAAGCCTTCACAGTTTAGCTGCAAACTACCAGCCCACCCACATATCTACACACTCCGTTTTAGTAGACGCTCATTGTTGAAATCTTCATGTTACTTAAACCTAAATGGAAGCGATATTTGTTGTGGGTTTATGGGGAATAATAAAACTTCTCAAACTTCAAAAATGCAAAGATAAAACAATCACCGTTATATCAACTACAGACTAATTTGACTTTGCACACTTTTAATGAATCTGAAATTACAAAAAATATGTGGTCAGATTTTCTAATCATAAGTTATTTTTCTTGACAGCCTGTCGGCTCACTCTTATTTTGGCCAGAACCTGTGCTGAAAGCATATTTAGATCTCTTGAGGAGCAATAAGTAATACAGCTTTGGATCCTTAGTGCTATGTTTTACAAATCTTGTCAATCACTAATATTGACATAAAAAGACATTTTCAAAAACAAAAAATAATTTTCCTCTAAAAATGTTACAAAATTATATACATTTTTGGTGCCTTATGTGCAGGCATTGTTATATGTGTGAATCTAGGCCGATAGAAGGACTGTATTTATTCGAGTGGGGATAGTTATTTGAATTACCAAATATATATGTAAAAGTATGTTTTTCACTCCAGAAATATCAAACTACATAACATCTCCAAATAAGAGGTGTTTTGTTTTTGCAAAATGTTTTTTCCGATGAGGGCTCTGTCCACTGGAGTTGCTGCTCACGGGACTTGACCTCTGGATGTTCTTTATAGGTTAGGGGCTCTTCCTTGGAATCAGCTGCCCATCCACCCCAAGCCCAGGAGGGATCTCAGCAGCCCCTTCCCAGGGTAAGCGACTCTTCTGTGTGGCCTTGAAATCTGAAGGTTATCAATCAACTTGATAATTAAACCTGGACTCAATGTGGTGGAAAATGTGATTCCTTCTGCAGATATCATCTGTAGAATCTGTGTGTGTGTGTGTGTGTGTGTGTGGGTGCGTCTATCTGTGTGTGTGCATGCCTGTGTGTGTGTGTGTGCGTGCTGAGATTGTGTATGTGAAAGTCTCTTCTCTGTGCAGATGAAACCGGGAGTGTATTATCACTGTCCTTCCCGTGAGTGTATTGTCCTGTACCTGAGGGTGTCCATCTCTGAAGTGCTAGTGCTTACTTCTAAACTTGGTCAAATGTCATCATCCATCCGCGCCCCCATTCGTCTACTGAATCCCCTTAGAGAACGCACCGAGAGATTCTGTGAGGGAGAAAGACAGGAACCCACTCCTCAGGCGACTCCTACTTTGGTAAATGTTTCAGCATTTATTGTTCTGCAACTTGATTTGGGTTTTAGAAGAAGTGGTAGAGTGATTCTTCATTGTGATGATGTAGGTGCAATTTAATTTTTTTTCCTTAAAAATAATTGCAGTATTGGAGCTCTTCGGGGGCTCAGTCGGTGAAGCATTAGACTCTTGATTTGGGTTCAGGTCATGATCTCTGTCAGGGTCATGAGATCGAGCCCCGTGTCAGGCTCCACACGTATCTTTTCCCACACCGAATGTGGAGCCTGCTTGGGATTCTCTCTCTCTCCCTCTCCCTCTGTCCCTTCCCAACTCCCCCAACACCCCCGACCCCCGCCATTCACAAGCATTCTCTTTCTCTCTAAAAAAAAAAAAAAATGATTCCAGTGTAAGAAAGTATCTAAGTAACAGCTAATGAGAAAACGTCAGTGAAACTCGTGTCGTCCCCTCATCGTCTCCCGGACTGACTGCGAGCAGCTCAGTGCTTCCCCGTCCCCTTCGCTCTCCCAAAGGCGCACCCCCACCTGCACTTACGCTCACCCCGCACCATCCGCACTGCACAGGGAGGCCCTGATTTAGAGTCACGTTTGCAAAGATGTTCCTAAAATGGAAAAAAAACAAAAACAAAAACAAAAAACAGCACCGTGCTCTTTATGGGACGCCTATAATGGGAAGTTTGAAGACATCTTTGTGGGTCCACGATCCCTAAGGGTTTGAACCACCCCAGAAGCAAACAGTGTGACTGGGGGGGGGGGCTTTTTCTCCATTTTTCTTCATTCTGAGCATCAGCCACAAACAGTTCCTCCCCTTTCACGTTGTAAAACAAAGCGGAAAGACTGTGACTGCCTTTTACCAGATAGAGGTGATGTTTCACGAGAAAGGCATCTCCCGAGGAGGGGTCTGCACATGGTCCACGGGGTCCCGTCCAGGACACAGTGTGGACGCCGAAAGAGAGCTTCCCGGAGCCAAGGGGCTGGTTCCCGGGTGCTCAGACCATAAACAGCCTTCAAGGCACTTAAAAAATCTGCATTTTGTGGGTGTTGGCAAAGCCGCTCTGGCTTCCTCCCCCGCCATCTGTTCTTTGTGTCTGAGCCCTCCCTTTGAACATTTGCCTTGGCTTGTAAATACTGCAATTTACTTCACTTCAGGCTTCAAGTTGATGCCATTTTGCCAAATGCACTTGTGGTGGGTCCGTTCCCTAAGAAGCCTTCATGTTTGTGAAGCGGACTCAGCTTTTTTTGGTGAAAGCCGCGGGGCAGGTTTTAGGGAGCATAGGGGCACCCCCTGGGACCTGGCTGTCTGTCCCCTCGATGTGAAAGTGAAGACAGGCCACCTTTCCCAGGCTTCTTCATGACCCACTCCAGACCGTGGCACTTTAGGGCCCACTTGCAAAGCCCTGTAGGACCCTCGGGACGCAAGTGCTCACCTCCAGCGTCCCCGTCATCTCAGGGCTGTCCGGGCACAGGACCCAGACGGGGCGTCCCGGGCCCCCACTGTCATTTACAGGCACACGAAACTCCCATGTGAGGAAACGCTTTGTCCCAGGGACTGTTCTTAAGAGAAAGCCACCTCCCTAAGGTGGGCTTGCTATGCCCCGCAGGCCTGGCTGCTTCCCGGGACCTGGGGTCTCACTGTGAGCACAAGGACGGGCTCCCTCTTTTACGGATTTTCTAGAAGAGGCTTCCTCATGCGTCAGGAGGACTCCAGAGGACTTTGTAACGTTTGGGACTTGTTAAATCCCTTCATGAGGCGTGGAAGCAGCCAGAATTTGTGAATGGACTTCTCAACAGTGAGGTCGATGTACTGATGGCGCTGCGCTGTCTTGGAAAGCCAGGTCCTCACCCTGCGGTTTGATGACATTCCGTGGACTCCGTCTGGGGTCTCAGCTGCCTGTTTCCAGGCCCCCAGCTTTCTCCCCATTAGCTGTCTGCTCCAGCCACCCTGGTGCCCTGTGCCCCCTAAGCCTTCCACCCCAGGGCCTTTGTATGTGCAGTTCCCTCTTCCAGAAATGCCCTTCCCGCAGTGAGCCCTACTGCCACCCCCCGCCCCGCTTCCTTCCCTCCTCAGAAGGCTCACCCTGAGAAATCTGTCCGAACTTTCTGCACTGCCTCCTTGCCCTGCCCTGTGTTTAATTCCCTTCGCCAGCTTTGGTTTTCTCTCTTAGCCCTCACCACCTTCTACTATTTTACGTAGTAAAAGACTACGTAATTTGTTCTCCGATTTAGTGTCTCTCTCTCCTCTTCCCCAGAGCGACTTTCTCACTCTGTCTTGGGTTTTCTGTATATCCCCAGTGTCTAAAAAAAAAAAATGCGCAGCATTCAATAAATACTTGATGAATTAATGGAAAGAGTAGCAGATTTTCTAAGAAATGTTGCTTTCCTTGGCAACACTTTCCAGGGGATTCCGTCAGGTGCAGTTCCTGAAGGCGGAGCGCGGGCAGATGCAGGCTGTGTAAGCGGCACATGCGGTCAGCCTGGGGGTGGAGGCCTTCTGCAACCTGGGTGTCCGCTGCCAGAGCCGGGGACCCTCCGATCGCCCCAGCCCCCGCCTCTCGCGCCTCCGTTCCTGCCTCCCTGGGCCTCTGCTGCCCAGCACCCCCCCCCCCCCCGCCCCCGTTCGGCCGTTTCCCTTCCCCTGTGCTTTCCGGCCCCCGCGCGCCCTCCCTGCGGAGAGCTGGGGATGCCCCTTCTTCTCCGGGATTCCGTGCACACCCGTGCACACCCGTGCACACCGCGGTCCTGGAGGAGGCCGTGGGCTCCTAGCGGCAGGGCCGGGGCTGGGCCTCGAGCAGCGCTGGTGCCTCCTGGTGGGCTCGGCCTGGCCGCGGGAACGCCGGCCGGGACCCGGCTCCGGTGCCGGCCCTCTCGTGCGGCAGGCTGGCCTCGCGTGGTTCCCCGCGGCCCCCGCACGGTGTCCCGCCTCGGTCTCTCGCGGGCGCCTTCCGTGCGCAGCCCCGACACCTGCCCGGGGTCCACCGTTCCGCAGGCGCAGAGCCGCAGCCTTCGGACAGGTCCCGTGTGTCACGTGGGATATTTGGTTAGAAATGGGGGTCCTGAGGCCATGACCACGGGTTCCCTCCAGGGGAAGGGTCCGCTGCAAGACCTAGAAGGCCTCGGTCCGTGGCGGCAGCGCCTCGTTCCAGACTCCCGCCTGCTCCCGAGCTGGGAACCGGAGGCGCAGCCTGCGCCGGAGCCAGTCCGTGTGTTCTCGAGTTTGCACCGTCAAGAGGACACTCAGCGCGCGCCAGTCTGTTTGGGATCAAGCTTAACGCTCACAGACAATTGCTGAGTTCCCTTCGCTTTGTTTAAAAACAAACAAAAAAAAAATGGGTCAAAAGTTCCATTTCAGGAAATCTCTTCTTTCTTTGCCGTGAACAAACAACACGCTCAGACCTCAGAGAGATGATTGAACTGCGCACCGTGCGGCTGTGTCAGGAGACGCTGTTACACCCGTTCCGGGATTTCAAAACGGAAGGAAGGAAGGATACGTCCAAGGAAGACAACACAAGTGGTTCCGACGGCGTCTCCCAGCTGGTGGCCTCTACCTCTAAAATATTCCATTTTCCTTGGAAAACACCAATTCTGATTGGGCTTGGCACACTGTTTGGAGAGTGTTTGCACTCATCTTGCTTTCTTATTCACTCTGTGTATAAAACAGCGTTTTCAGGCCAGAACAAGATCTCTGTCTGTATCTGTCCTGGGGGAGGCCGGTCGATCGGACGAGCAATTAACACACAGGGTACGAGGCACCAGTGAAGGAAAGGATGAGCGTGTGAAGTCCTCGCCCGCCGTGCTGGGCTCTGGGAATGCCCGCCATAACGTGTGCGGGGGTAGCTCACCGGTGCTGAGGTTGTCATGAGAACTGATGACCTTGGGTAGACCTTGGGTAGAGCTCCCCAGAGAGGCCATCAGCTCACAGGCGGCCTCCCACATTGGGAATGGTCAAATACAGGTTGTACCCAATCAGAATGCACACAGAGAGGCAGGAAAAATGGGCTTCGAAAGCTTATTTACTACCCACATATAGCATGGTCTCAATTATGGCTCAGAGCCTCTACTTTTTTATCTTTATTGGAAAATGTTTTAAACTGTAACAGGCAATATTATTGAGTTATTCTGAATCACCAAGACCTGGGCTTTGATCCTGGTTTTTAGCTGTCAGTGACCTTGCTTAAGTCCCTTATGTTTACCGTATGTCAGCTTTCATTTTTTTAACTTTTTATTTTAATTCCAGTTAACACGAAATGTTATATTAGCGTCAGGTGTACAATAAAGTCATTCATCGCTTCCATACGGCCCCCGTGCTCATCACAACAAATGCTCTCCTTAATCCGCGGCCGATAGTCCCTCATGCCCTCTCAACCCCCCGCTGTAACAATCACTGTGTTCTCTGCAGTTAAGAGTTGTTTCTTGGTTTCTCTCTCTCTCTTTTTGTTTTTTGCTTTGTTATTTGTTTTGTTTTTTTAATTCCACATATGGGTGAAATCATATAGTATTTGTCTTCCTCTGACTTATTTTGCTTAGCATAATACTTTCCATCCATGGGGTACCCATGTTGTTGTAATGGAAAGCTTTCGTATTTTTTATGGCTGAGTAATATTCCATTGTGTGTGTGTGTGTGTGTGTGTGTGTGTGTGTGAGAGAGAGAGAGAGAGAGAGAGACACGCATGTAATACACACACACACACACATATCTTCATCAGTTGACGGACACTTGGACTGTTTCCATAATGTAGCTATTGTAAATAACGCTGCTGTAAACATTGGGGGGCATGTATTCCTTTGAATCAGGAGCGTAATTGCTGGGTTGCAGGGTGGTTCTATTTTTACCTTTTGAAGGAACTTCCATACTACCGCCCTCCTCCGCCTCTTCCCCCTCCTCCTTCCTCTTCTTTAAGATTTTACTCACTTATTTGACAGAAGCAGCACAAGCAAGGGGAGCAGCAGGCTGAGGGAGAGGGAGAAGCAGGCTCCCCACTGTGCAGGGAGCCCGATTTGGGGTTTGACCCTGGGATCCTAGGGTCCTGGGATCATGACCTGAGCCAAAGACAGACGTCCAGTGACTGAGCCACCCAGGCACCCCTCCACACTGTTTTCCAGAGAGGCTGCAGCACCTTACATTCCTACCAACGTGTGAGAGGGTTCCCCTTTCTCCACATCCTCGCCAACACATGTGGTTTCCTGTGTTGTTGATTTTAGTCATTCTGACTGGTGTAAGGCACATGTGTCAGCTTTCTTATCTTTTTATTTTTTTTAAAGAGTGCTGTTCTTTTTTATTTTTATTTTTATTTTTTAAAGATTTTATTTATTTATTTGACAGACAGAAATCACAAGTGGGCAGAGAGGCAGGCAGAGAGAGAGAGGAGGAAGCAGGCTCCCCGCTGAGCAGAGAGCCCGATGCGGGGCTCCATCCCAGGACACTGGGATCATGACCCGAGCAGAAGGCAGAGGCTTAACCCACTGAGCCACCCAGGTGCCCCCAGCTTTCTTATCTTTAAAAATGGGTGCAATAATTCTAATCTGATAGGGTTACTGAAGAATTTAATGAAACACATTATACAAAGCTTCTCCCACAAATTTACCACTCATTAAATGTGCTTTCTTCTTTCTCTTATTTTTCCACGTGAGTTGAATTTAAAAAATAATAGCTAGTGTAAATTAAAATTTTTGATAGAAATATGATGTGAAGAATTGAAAATGATGGAAAAAGAACTTATACTGTACTGCATCTCTGCTTTCAGATAATTCAGATAATGCCAAGCTAGACTCTCTAATTATTTTATAAATTTGGGGGGGCGCCTCCATGGCTCAGTGGGTTGAGTCTTGGACTCTGGGTTTCCGCTGAGGTCGTGACCTCATGGGTGGTGGGATCCAGTGCCTCCTCGGGCTCGGCGCTCAGCAGGGAGTCTGCTCGAAGATTCTCTCCCTCTGCCTCTCCCTCCACGTGTACTCTCGCTCAGGCTCTCTCTCTAAAATAAAGAAACAAATCTTTTTAAAAAATAAATTTAAGAAACAGTTTCATATCAGATCAATCCAATGCACCCTTTTATTCTTTTATATGAGTAGGGGTGGGAAGGTTTGGTTGCTGGCCAGCAGACCGAGGCTGTAAAGATGTATAGCAAACAGGATTGCACGTTTCCATGTTTTCTGTGCCAGGCTTTCCTCCCCATGAGCGGTGTGGGGCCCCCGTAGCACTGGTGGGACACTCCTCCCCAGGAGGGGTGTGTGGTCAGCACTACACCGGCCTGGTGCTCCGCCAGAGAGGAGCTGGCTGCTTGACGGTCAGAGGCAGACCGCATCATTCTCAGGAAAGTGGCTTTGTTTAAAAAGCAAAGTTACATTCATGCTTATCATCAATATGTCTTCTCTCCAAAGTTCTTGGAACTTTGTAGTCTGTCTACCTCTTTTGTCTCAAATGTACTCCAATAATCTTTCCTAAATAATTGTGTCTATTTTGTAACAGATCTCCCAAACACTTTGCAGCTTGGCAGAATCCACTGGACCACCAAGATGCGTCTTACTTACTACGTTCTATGCAAAACGATTGAAAACCAGACTCCGGGACAAGGTTTAGCCGCAGCTGACAGAAGGACTTGCCGTTATGCAGACTGAGAAACAATCTTGTTGTCCCTAGTCCAGAGTGAGGGTTGGGTGTCATACGTGCAGTTGCGTAGTTGAAGCGGGTAGCGTGTTCGTGATCAGACCCCGCTTGTCCTGCAGGCAGGCTGTGGTCTATAAGCTGGTGCCTGGCCCCGTTGGGTCCAGCTGGCTGGGAAGTGTGACTGCAGCTCTGGCTAGTACAAATGGCATTAATTACCTCAAATGGGCATACGCCAAATGGAGTCATTGGTTTTAGGAATGAACCATAGCCTCCACTTAGATCAAGGATCAAACTTTTATTTTGGCTGGTTCCAGAAGAGCAGGTTTTGTTACATTTCTATTAAGCAAGTCTGTAGTCAACAAAATGAAGACAGTCCAAAATAAATGTCCTACTTACCTGATTCGCTTTCTTTTTAGACACTGTCCATATGAATAGATAAATCCAGGCAGATTTGTTTTGCCTTAATTTTTCAAAATGTATAAATTTCCTTTCATGACCAAATATACTTAAAACCAGTATAAAATACGTAATGTAAAACTTGGAAAAATTCCAACTTCAGATTGTGAGTAGCTTCCTGTACCCACGTGGGAAGGGCAGCATGAAGAGTTCTCAACACGAGCGAGAATGGCTTCCTTGCTCTTCTCAAGTCATGTGGTGGGTAGCACCGGCTTAACGGGGTGATTAAACAGCCTTGTCTTCAGTTATGCCTGAAAAGTAGTTTTGTCCCCAGGTGAACCGATCTTTGTGGTTTAATTACAAATAGAAACCGTGGTTCTTACACGTGCAGATTATTATACACACACACACACACACACACACGCGCGCGCGCGCGCGCATGTACTTTAACCGCATACAATGTCTGAGTTAGAAGAGGTAGCAGAATGGAGTGGCCCAAAAGACCTTCCAGAAATCAGCGACATTTGAATACTGTTACAATGTTTAGTGTACCGATCGCTTCATAAAGAAAAGTGTGACGCAATCCACGTGAAAGCAGGAGTTCAGAAAGCTTTTAACTTCTATAGAGAGCCCTCCGACACCGCAAACCCCGAAAGCTCTAAGAGCAGGAAGGGGGTAGCAGGCTGGGGTAGGCACGGCGTGTTTCTAGCTGTTCGTAGATGTCGGCAAACATTTTCTGGAAAGGACGAGACGCCCGTCATTTTGCGGCCACATTTGATTTGGTCGCGTGACTTAGCCCCTCCTTCCTTCCTTCCTTGTTAGCAGCCATTGAGAAATGTGGAAACCGCAAAACTGGGCCCACACGCTAGAGTTTGCCAACCTCTGATCCACGGTGTTGACTTGGTCATTCCCTTCTGGGCTTGAGTGTCTTCATGATCCGGAAGCTTCTGTTGACGCCCTGTGCCTTACCGTGTTTAATCTTTACGCACCAAGACCCCCAGCCCCGTGCCTGACCCCTGGTAGGGTCTCAGAAAATGTTTGCCACGTAAAACCTTTCCTCCTTTTCCTCTATCCTACAGCGCTGGAAGCGCGGCTTCTTTCCCAGCGATGGTTGTTTTCCCATCAGCCTGAGCAGTGCTGTTTCTGGGGCCACCCCTCCCCCACGCTTCCCTCTAGAAGTTAGCGGGGAGCCCGACAGATGCAACTCACCCAAGCTGCTCCCTCGAGGACGAGCAGCGTTACGCATAACGCAAACCCAGTATTACCGAGTAAATGTAATTTAAGGGTGTAAGATAAATCCTTACCGATTTTTAAAAAAACATGTTTAGTCCAGTTTGTGTGTGTGTGTCGGGTCCCTGATTTCAATGATGCCTGCGTTGTAACTCAACCGTGCTTCAGTAAAAAAATAAAATGTCCTTGAGGGCAAAACTGGAACTTTTCATTTTTTTGTCATGCTTTATTTCCCGTTGTCCTTCCCCCTGCCCCCACCACGCCGCGGATCACAGGGTAGGGCTTGATGACACCTCAGCCCCGTGCTTTGCTTCCCAAACATCTCTAAGATGGATCTTCCCCCTTCCCTGTTCTTTCCTCTTGCAAACGCCACATCCGTTTTTCCATTTCTTTAAAGAAATGTGTGCATTTTTCGATCTGCCCAACAAAAACAATATAAGCAATTTTAGATTTCTTTAAATCAATTTTCTGGCTTTTTACCCCTTCTGTTTCAAAATATGGGGTCAAGGGGTGTCCGGCTGGCTCAGCTGGGAGAACATGCGACTCTTGATCTCAGAGTTGAGAGTTCAAGTCCCACGTTGGGTGTAGAGATTACTTAAAAATAAAATCTTAAAAAACAAACAAACCAAAAACCCCACAAAAATATGGGATTAAAACCATAAGGCATGATGATCTAGTGATTTGCAAAATTTTATTACAATTGGCTAATGGATAGTCTAAATTATTAATTTCTTTTATCATTAAAAGAAAAAAGAACAAAATGTGTTCCATTCTTCCTATGATGTACCCATAGAAATCTGACATCCTTGAAAACATGTACAATGTTTATTTGTTTACTTATCTCTCCCAGTTTGAGGAGGAAACAGAACCTGGGCTTGCAGATTTTAAAGCACTTTGCTATAGTACTCGATGTGGTTTGATGTCTTTTGAACTTGGGTTATCAGATATTGGATCTGATTTGGCTTCTCTCTGCTTCCCTCCTTCGGTGGTCTGAGTTTCGGTGGATTTGTACGGGGGACACAAGTCTCTGTGGGGGTTCCCCATGCCCCAGCACATGTAGCAACAGTAATTTTTTGAATAGTTTTCAGGGCTGGAAGCCACCACTGGTCCTGGAAGGGAGAGCCGACCTGGCCCAGCCTCCCGGGCAGCGAACAGCCGAGCGCGCACCTCACAGCCCCTTCCAGCCCCTTCCTCCAGCAGCTCAGCATGGGGTGTCAGAGAAATCATTAAGGGGGCATCCTGGCCTCTCCCTCCCACACCTGCGGGTCCTGGTTCCCTGCTGTAATTTTATGGGCCGTGAGGAGGCAGGTTTGACGCCATGGAGCACCATCTCTGCCAACAGCTGCAGACGAGTCAGCTCCCCAGACAGTAAAATGTAAAGCGGGGGGAGGGAGAGATAAGCTTTGAAGTTTACAAAAAAGCATGACTTTGACCACTTCCTTTTTCCTTTTTAAATTGGTGTCCCAGGTATGTTGAGAGGAACCATCAGCTAACTTTACAAGGAAAGACCCACTTCCTCCCAACACTTAAGGGCTGCGTGATTCCCAGCATTTGAATACCGGCGGGGCTCAGTGGCCTCCTTCACGGGAGGGGGGCGCGGGGACCTTCACGGGGGGCGGGGACATCTGCTCGGAGCAGATGAGAAGCAGTGTTTTAGCCAGAGGAGTGAACGCGTAGACACGGCACGGCGTGCCCTGGAAATACGCGCTCACACACGGAGAGCTCCTGGATTCAAGGTGAAGGTTAAAGGTGCGAGCAGCCCCCAGTCACCTTTCCCATGTGTTTACCTGCCTCGGGCCTTCTTGCTTTTGTTCTGAAAAGAAGAGATGTGAAGCTGTGCCCCATGTTCTCCCCCAAGTTCTCATCTCTAATTAATGCTTCTCCTTTCCACTTTGTTTTCAGTATTTTTCTTTTTGTTTAAAAACATAACTCCGGGAGAAATGTCCTGGAGGGATGTGTGCATGTTTGTGCTTTAGTGTGCTCGTGTGCACATCTGTGTGCATGTGTGCACGTGTGTGCTCGTGTGCACATCTGTGTGTGCGCTCGTGTGCATGCCTTGTGCATGTGTGCACATGTGCGCCTGTGTGCACACCTGTGTGCGTGTGTGTGCTCATGTGCACACCTGTGTGCGTGTGTGCACACGTGTGTTCATGTGCACGCCTGTGTGCGTGTGTGCACGCGTGTGCTCATGTGCACGCCTGTGTGCGTGTGTGCACTTGTTTGCATGATGCACACATACGGGTTCTGCAGCGTCGATCTTCTGGAGACTTGCAGGATGTAGGGTTTGAGTCTGCAGCTTGAAGATGTGTGTGAAAGAAGTGTGGAAGTCTTTTTAAAATTATTTTAAAGATTTTGTTTATTTGAGAGAGAGAGAGAGGAGAGGGGCAGAGGGAGAGGGAGAGCGTCTGAAGCAGACTCCACACGGGGCAGGAAGCCTGATGCAGGGCTCAATGTCATGACCACGAGATCCTGAGCTGAGCGGAAATCAAGAGTCGGACACTTAACTGGCGGTGCCACCCGGTGCCCCAAAAGCCTTTTCAGATCACACAGCACACCTCATGCTATGATTTTCGATTAATTCTGGTCTTTGTTTAATGAAATGTGGGCAAAATGGATCCAGTTTAGACTCTTGGATGCTCCGTTCTAAAGTAAGAATTAAGGTCATCACGGAAAGCTGTTTGGAGACCAGCAGAAAATTTAGAACAAGGAATCTCGTAATTCACTCACTTTTTCTTCAAAAGTGTTCAAAAGAACGTGAATCCTTGAACCCCATCGTGCAGGGTAGAATTAAGTGGGAATGAATCTATTCGGGTTGTATCATACCATTGTTGATGTACGTGGTCTTTGCCTACTTAGTTGTAAGACTTCGAACCAGTCATTTACCTCCTGGGATTCAGGCTCCTTGTCTGGAAAAACAAGGCAATCAATCTAGATCTCTTCTGTCGAATGCTGTAGCCACTAGTCTTGTCTGTTTAGATTTAATATAGTTAAGTAACACTAAAATTCAGTCCCTTGCTTGTAACAGCCACATTTCAAGTGCTCTGTTTCCTTTCTTCTCTTTGTTTTTTTTAAGATTTTATTTATTTATTTGACAGAGAACGGCACGCACAAGCGAAGGGGAGCAGCAGGCAGAGGGAGAAGGAGAAGCAGGTGCCCACTGAGCAGAGAGCCCGATGTGGGGCTCGATCCCAGGACCCTGAGATCATGACCTAAGCTGAAGGCAGAGGCTTACCCGACTGAGCCACCCAGGCGCCCCGTCAAGTGCTCAGTTTGTGTGCGTGGCTCGTGGCTAGTGCATTGCACAGAAAGGAGAGGGCAGATCCCAGCACAGATTGGCAGAAAGTTCTGTAACACACCTGAAATGTTATACCAGAGAAACAGAACCTGGGGATCTCCAGGCTTCTGTGCTCCAACCACAGCTTGCTTACTGTTGGAAGTTTATTGAGTCATTATTATATATTTTTTTCTTTTTTAAGAAAGAGAGAGGAGAGGAAGAGGGAGAGGGAGAGGGAGAGAGAGAATCTTAAGCAGACTCCACATCCAGCACGGAGCCCAACGTGGGGCTTGATCTCATGACCCTGAGATCATGACCTGAGCTCAAACCATTTTCTACCGATATTGTAAATAAAAGTGGTTAGTTTTGCATCTTTTATTACTAGTGAGCTAGAACACACCTTCCCTATTTCATTGCTATGTATCTCACACATCACTTTCACGAGGAGCCATGCCTGTGTGTGTATGTCGGGGGGGGGGGGTGCGCGTGAGTGTGTGCATTCTGATAGTCCAATTTCTTTTTGATTTGTACAATCTCATCATTGGAATATTAACCCTGTGCCTGTCACGGAGCTGCAAAAAGTTACACGTTTGTCATTCACCTTTCAATGACTTGCATTATTTTTTCGTTTATGGAATCAACCGATAGTTTTAATTCTGAGGTCATCGAAATGTTTCAGTCTTTTCCTTTCTGCTGTTTATCTTCCCAAAGGAAATATTATATAAATATTGGTCCATATTGTGGTTCTTTACTTTGGTTGCACATCGGAGCCCTCTGAGGAGCTGGAGAACAAGAGGGTGCTGGGGCCTTTCCAGCCACCCCGGGAGTTCTGCCCGCAGCCGAGCTTGGAAACCTCCTGTTCAAGCTGTGCAGCACTTCCATGATTTCATTCTCCACCCTTATCTGATGATGAGACTGAGATCGGACATTATATTTCCAGAACATTCCGCCGTCTGTCTTACAGCCGTTTGTTAGAGCATTCATTCTCTATCACAGTCCACCTTGTCAAAGCTAGTTGGGTCTTTTTCTGTATTTTGATTCTGTCCAACTGTTTCCTGGGACAGCACGTTACAGCGTCACGTAGGATGAGTCCCTCTTGTTACTTTACTGCATGTGAGACTCACGTTACGATCGCGCTCAGACAGTGAGCTTGAGGGGCACCTGGGTGGTTCCGTCCGTTAAGCGTCTGCCTTCTGCTCAGGCCACGATCGCAGGGTCCTGGGATTGAGTCCCAAGTCGGGTTCCCTGCTCAGCGGGGAGTCTGCTTCTCCCTCTCCCTCTGTGCTCTCTCTCTCGCTCTTGGTCCCTCTCAAGGAAATAAATAAAATCTTTAAAAAATAATAAAAACAAACAAACAAAATAAGTGTGTTTGATTAAGTAGAGGGAACCTAGAGATTCATGGCCAAATAACAACATTGGACCAAGCCATCTGGATGGGTTGGCGGTCAGTTAACATTAAAACCGGGTTTGCTCTTGGATTACTTAATGCAGATATGTTGAAAGGAAATACAGAGTCACATATGGACTCCAGGGCTTTGCGGTCTAGGGCAGGGCTTGTCCTTGGGGGTTGGGTCTGCTGATCGGTTTGGTGCGGTTTTGCTTGTGTCCTCCACAACGAGGCGCAGTGTCGCCGGACTTCCCGGTGCTCGATGACGTCAGCACCCGGCGGCCACCCCCGTGTGAGGCCTTCAAACCCGGCGCGTCTCTCACCGTCACCAACCGGCCGGTAGTTTCTTTGGTGATACACTTTTATCCCGTTTTCCCCAAAGTGGTCAGCACGGTGGTTTTGTTTTTCTAGAACTAACTCCCTATAATAGTCTATTTTATGAGATGATGTGGAAGGTTCACTAAATTACAAAACCCAGATGGTGACTCTGCTTGGCTCCAGTGGGTCTGATGGCTGGGGGAGCCCCACGGCTGCCCACCGAGGGGCCTGCCACGGGCTCAGCCCAACCCCAGGACCTGTCGCTCTATTTCAGAGAGGATCCTGGACTCACCTGGTCGGGGGTCCAGTGGGGGCTCTGGGAGATTCTGGGGTGCCCACGCTGGGAAGGCAGCATGCTGGTAGAGGCAGGTGGGCCACGTGGGAAGCGGCTAGCTGTGAGGCTCTGGGAAAGTCACTTCTGTCGCTGCCACTTTCCTCCGGCACCCAGCAAGGGTGAAAGTACACGTCGCTGTCATGGTTCAGGGTCGCAGTGCAGAGGGACTTCTGTGCGTGGCTCCAGTGGGTCTGATGGCGGGGGGATAGCCCTTCACCCCTCTCTTCCCCCAGTATCTGATGTACCCCCACACTGGCTCTCATATCCTGAACGCCTGACATCTCTCGGGGTCTCCATGCTGGGGCCAGGCCCTCGTGACCCGCCGCCTGGACCAGGGCCTCCCCGTGTCCACTTTCACTCTCCTTCCATCAATTTTCAACTGGATACTGATTTTCAAATACATCAAAGGATGTCAGCTCCCCTTCAAAATATCTCCGTGTCTCCTGCGGCTCTTAAGATCAAGATGGCAATCCTGATGTGACCCACAGAGCTCTGTCCCCGTCGCCCATCTCCCTGCCTTCCGGTCCCTGCAGGGCTCGCAGCATCTCTTCCCAGGCAGTGCCCACGCTTCGTCTCCTGCCCTCCTCCTCCGTCCCATGCTGGCCTGGCCTCCCTCCTGGGGCGCATGTCCTCCTACACTAGTTCTCCGGGCGGGCTCCTGTCCTCCGGGCCACTTGTCCACTCAGAGCCGTGGGCGTGGTTCTGTCTCCCCAGTGAACCACGGGCTCCCTGGAGACGGGAATCCGGCCAGTTCTGGTCTTGTCAGATCCACCATGGCGGCCGCAGGGTCCGACCAACTCAACAAATCGTTTACGGAGTGAATACGCAGATGGAAGCATAAGCGTAATGAAGCCATCCGATCGAGTCAGACACATAAAACGCACTCTTATGTAGTTGCTTCTTTTTCCTGTTATTTTAGACGATGGGGTCATGTTTAATAAAATGAAATATCTCCGCTCTGGGTGGACTGCACTTGTGGGAAGAAAAGGCCGTGGCGTCCACCCTAGAGATAGGTGGTTTCTACCCACAGAGGCAGGGCATCTGGGAAATGTCTTCGCAGACACAAAGAGAGGGAATTCTCTACAGAAAAGTTCATGTTTCGGGAGAATTCAAATCGGACCCTGTCAGCTGCTCTCCACAAACCTGAATCCTTGGTAACGAACTGTCCGTTTCCGATCATACCAAATTGCTGCTTATTTTTGATTATATTAGACTTTTTTCTCCCCTGTTGGGAGCACGCAGGGAAGGCGAGGCTCCCTTTGATCCGGGGGAGCAGGTATGTTAATGTTGGAACAACAGGAAGCGCCGGATGGCCCCCCGCCCCCCCCCCCCCCCCCCCCCCCCCCCCCCGCCCCCCGCCCCCGCAGCCGGCCCTCCACACCCTTCATCTGCCGGGCCTGACCCAGGAAACCGACTTGAAAGGCGCAGGCACTTGGTCTAGTGACGTCTGCTGTACCCAATAGAAGGGCAAAAAGTACTTTATGGAAAGAATGTTTAGGGGATTCACAGGTTAGTCAGAATCGGTGGCTGGTAGGTTTGGGGCTTATGTATACTTTCCAGGGGTGCTGCCGGCTTTCTCTGTACAGGGCCCGGGTGGGGGTGGGGCGGGGCTGCAGTTCTCTCTTCTTTATGGGAGCGGCTCAGCCTAAAGGCGGTGGGAGGGGGATGCTGGAACCACCCCTCGTCCCCTTTCCCCTCACATCAGGGCAGAGGAGTCTTCCTCATAGGAGGACTTGTCCCAAAGCCCCCGTCTCCGCAGGTGGCCCCCACCTTCCCTGGCGGCCTGGGGACATCCGTGTTACTCACCTGCTCTTCTCTCCCCAGCGGCTCAGCAAACCCCCACGGGGCCGGGAGGGGCAAGCTTGCGATCCCTGTGTATCTCCTCAAACCGGGCGGGTTCCTGGAAACACTTACTGAGTGGAACCCGTCACTGCTGTGTGGCCCTGGACTCCAGGGACTTTGCAGAGTGGCTCTGGGAGGGCGGGCCGCCCTGGCCCCGTGTTCCCCGCTTTGGCGGAGAACGCCCTCCCCTCAGGAGGGGACAAAATCCTGGAGTTCCAGCCTGCGAGTCCGTGTTCTCCGAAGTAGGCGCCCCACATTGCCCAGGTAGGGGAGGAAGAAAACTTCCATTGACGCTGGTGTTAAGTGTCACTAATATTTAATACACGGGAAGACCCTAGCGGCCCCTGCCTGTGTGCCTTCAGTCACAGAGTGCCCAGGATTTGTAGGGCCTGGAGCTTGGACACTTTCCAGAACAAATGTGGTATTGGGGGGATTATTTAACAAAAAGTCTCCTATTGTCCGCGCGCGATCCTGAGGCCACCCGGTGGGACAGGCCGTGCTGTCCCAGGGATGCTCCACCATTCCTGGGTTTGGTTAAGTGGGCTCACAGATGATGCTTCTCCACACATCGGTGGTGGTCCCAGTGCAGTGAGAAGCCACAGAAAATGGCAAAAAGGACAGCCTTTGGGGCCCAGGATGAGCTCTCGGTTGGCTTTACTGGGTCAGGGCGTGACATGACAATCTAATCAGAGGCTGATTTGGGAAAGCAATGACCCAAACCCCACTGCAAAGGCACTTTCATATCCACTCTCCTGTGCAGGCAAAACCCCCTCGTGCACCCTGCGCTTTCGGGGAGTCTGGCTAAGGACCCCATGAGGCCTTCGAGACATAGCAAGATGCTAAAAAGGAAGCATCGGGAACTTCCTCCTGAACTGCTCTAGTTCCCGGGACGTTTGAAATCATGTACTCTTGCATATGATGCTTGGCAGAGTTTTCCTGAAACTTGGTGAGCCTCATTGAGAAGTCTCTCCCCGTGGTTTCTTCCTCAGAGATGGATGAAACAGCCTTGTATCGTTCGTGAACACTTTGTCCTTTGACTGAGATAAAAGTCGCAGAAATAATCCACAGAGCTCAGTGGGATGGCCCGTGAGAATGCACGTTGGATCCACAGGTCTAAGGAAACGAGCATTGCAGCGAATTTCCAACGTGAGAGTTTCCCTTGATGCTTCGTAGGAAGCCAGCTCATGTGTCCATCAGCACCTGTTCCTACGATGAAATCTGTGCTTACCTACGGGTGGCCGTCGCTCCGAACGTGTGGATACGACTGTGAGTTGCTGATGCATTGAAATCTTTCTGCGCAGGTGGGTCAGAAGCCCCTGCCCCGAGGGAGCCATCCCCACGTCCCCCACCCAGGCCACTCGGTCATCCAGCCGCCCAAGCCCGGGCGGCCAGCTTCCATCTGCGTAGTGAGGGGCCTTGTGTGACCGGTTCACACGCTTCAAAATCTCCACATGGCTGTATATACAATGAAGACATATTATCGAGAGTAAATCACCTCTTTAATTAAAAAATGGACAGGAGATCGGTGCAAATGCACCTGCTGATGTCACAACAGCTTTGGCGGGAAGGAGAGAGGATGATTCAGGGCAAAGACAGACACGGAGCGTCTTGTGCAAAAGTAATTCACGGCATTGTTTCTGGACAAACGCCGGCGAGGTCCGCGGAACCTGGCCGTGGGCAAAGTGACGAAGAGTGTCTTTAACAAAAATAAAGCGTGAAGTCTGTCGGGCTTGCCGTCTTGGCGTGTGTCATGGCGTGGCACTGTCTTCTGAGAGGGGCGCTTGGAACCTTCCAGCGTCAGACGACTCGCACGCCCTCATTCTAGGCAGGAGGTGACCTAGATTTGCAGATGTTTCCTGTGGTGACGAACGGCTGCTGGGCTGCCTAATCCAGGTCCTTCAAGGCGAAGAGAAAACGATCACATTTGTTATGACACTGAAGCCCACGGTTGGCTCTGGCGATAGTAAATACAGTAGACATGGACATCCGTGTGCAGGTTTTCGCGTGGACGTGACTTTCAGCTCCGTTGGGTAAATACGAAGGAGCGCGATGGCTGAATCCCACGGTAAGAGCCTGTGCAATTGTGTGAGAAACTGCCCAACGGGCTTCCAAGTGGCATTTTCTTGATGACGTGATGTGCAGTATTTTTTCATATAATCATATGAGATAATTCAAATTATTTCAAATAATCCTTTGCCAATGTTGTTCTTCTTTGGTGAGCTACCTGTTAAGATCTTTGGTCCATTTTTTAATTGTATTGTTTTCTCGTTAAGTGTTCAGAGTTCTTTGTGTATTTCCTTTTTTTAAAAAAAGATGTTTATTTATTTATTTGAGAGAGGGAGAGAGAGACAGTGCCCATGAGCAGGGGGAGGGGCAGAGGAGAAAGGAGAGAGAGAGAGTCCCACGCAGACGCCACGCTGAGCTTGGAGCCCTCCATGGGGCTGATCCTATGACCCTGAGACCAGGACCTGAGCTGAAACCAAGAGTTGGACACCTAGCCGACTGTGCCCGCCAGGCGCCCCACTCTGTTTGTTTTCAGTGCAAGTCTTCAGGTACATTTTTGTAATTTTTTTCCTGCCTGTCTGTGTTTGTCTCTTCAGTCTGTCTGTCTTTCACAGAGCAGGTGTTTTAATTTTAATGAAATCCATCTTACCAACTTCTCCTTTCATGGACTGTGCTGCGTTTAGTGTAGTACCTCAAAAACACGTCACCATCAAGGTCAGTTAGGCTCCTCCGTGGGATCTCCTACAGGCATCGGGGCTTGCATCCTCTGTGTGGTCTGTGATCCATTCTGACCTTGGGTTCGTGCTCTCTAAATTCTTTTTTCTTTCCCATGGGTGTTCAGTTGTTCCATTTCTTGAAAAGACTTTGTGAAAGATCAGTTGCTGTAGTTGTGAAGGTCTGTGTCTTGGCTGTTTATTCTGTCCCACTGATGCACTTGACGGTTGGTTCACCAATTACACACTGTCTTAATTTTTGCAGTCTGAGAGTAAATCTTGAAGTTGGATAGTGTCGGTCCTCTGACTCTGTTCCTCACTATTGTGGTGGCTTCTCTGAGTCTTTTGACTTTTCATGTAAACTTCAGAGTCATTTGCTGACATTTGCAGAACTTGGTGGGGTTCTCGAGGGGACTCTACTGAATCTATTTGTTGAGTTGGGAAGAACTCGTGTCTTAGCAGTACTGAATCTCTTCATCCCTGAATGTGAAGAATCTCTCCTTTTGTTTAGATCTTTAGTTTCTTTGATCAGAGTTTTGTAGTTTTCCTATCTATATCATACAGATTTTGTTAGATTTATTCCCGAGTACTTTTTTAGGTGACCATATAAATGGTCTTGTGTTTTAAACTCCGAATTCCAATTGTTCACTGCAGTATGTAGGATATTGATTGCTTTTTGTACGTTAAGTTTGTATCCTCTAACCTTCATATAATCATCCAGTTCCAGACAAAAAATTTTGGGGGGCTAGTGCTGGGATTTTCTACATAGACAATCATGAACAAAATACCTGTGAACAAAGACAGACTTCTTTCTTCCTCCCCAATCTGTATACCTTTTCTTCCCTTATGCATTAGCTGGAATTTCCAGTACTGTGTTGACTGTGAGTGGTGAGAAGGGACATACTTGCTTTGTTCCTGTTCTTAGGGAAGAGCATCTAGCTTCTCACCATTAAGTGTCAAGTTAATTGTAGATGTTCTTTATCAATAGGAAATTTCTTAAAAAACAAACAAACCTACACCACACATGGGGCTTGAACCCACAATCCCAAGATCAAGAGTCACAATGTTCTACAGACTGAGCTAGCCAGGCACCCTGAGGAAGTTCCTTTCTATTTTGAGGTTGCTGAGGGTTTTTATCATGAATTGGTGTTGGATTTTGTTGAATGATTTTTTGCATCTATTTTACTTATTGACCTGATGGATTACATTAATTGACCTGTGAATGTTGAATCAGGCTTGCACACCTGGGATACACTTCACCTGGTCATGAGCCCATTTTCTTGAGAAGGATTTTCTCCCCATACAGTTGATTTGTGTTAGCACCATTTGCGGAATAGTCTATCCCCTCCCTTGAACTGTGTTTGCACCTTTATCAGAACTCTGCTGGGCACAACTGCCAAGTCTTGAGGACATTCCTCTCTATTCTTAGCTTGCTGCTGAGAGATTTATATGAATGGGTGTACGATTCAGTCAAACGTTTCTTCTGCATCAGTTGGGTTCTTAGCCTATTGGTGAGGTGGTTTATAGTGACTAATTTTTGAATATTGAAGCATTTCTGCATATCTGAAAATTCTACTTGGTTTTTCTGCAGATTACATTGGCATTTTTGGAATTCCATTTTTGTGTTCTTACCATGTTTTTTGATCATTTCACTTTGTATTGTTTTCTGCGTGGTTGTTCTAGATATTACAATGTGGAAGAAACTTGCCTCAGGCTCCTCGTACCAAAGTCCTAGTGCCCTGAGTGGAGCTTTGAACGTCTGCCTCCATTTAGGTCCCGTTGCCCTTTCCGCTTCTTAAAGAAATCGTGTTTCCTCTGCAAACCCTGCGTGCCTCGTCAGGTGGGGTTCTAGTGTTTGGTGTTACAATGAAATCTGATTTAAGAAACTCATGAGACGGGTGCTCCATTACCTCCCCCCACACCACAAACAGGGGGATTAAACCGCAGGGATGCATTTCTCACAGTCCAGGAGGCTCCAAGTCCAACATCAAGGTGCTTGCCCAGTGGGTTCCGGCGGGGCTCTCCTCCTGGCCTGTAGATGGCCGCCTTCTCCCATGTCCTCACATGGCCTGTCCTGCAAGTGCACACCTGGTGTCCCTTCCTCTCCTTATAAGGACACCTGTGCTACTGGGTTGGGCCCCACCCTTGTGACCTCATTTAACCTTGGTTACTTTTTAAAAGACTCTATCTCTCTGTATTTCACATTGAAGGTTGGGACTCCCTTATGTGAATTTGGGGAGAATCACAATTTGGTTCGTAAGGCAACCGTTTCTTCCCCTTGTGGCAACGGTACCCAACGCCTCAAGAATTCACGTGCTCCCTTGCAGCGAATCTCAGTGTTGTGTTGCTTTTGCCAAGTGCAGCTGAAGTGATCAACCCAGGAGCTGTTCGGATACTTAAGTAATTCCTCTTCATCGAATCTGTTTCTCATCCTAGAACCTGGCTTTTTCTTTTTTTTTTTTTTTTTAATCTTTACATTACAGATTCATTCTCAAAGTTACCATCCCTGTTATCTTAGTGGGCTGGATCTCAATATAACCTTAAAACATTACCATCGCTGATGTGTTGGAGTCATTGTAAAAATCTGAATTTAGTTTGTAAATTAGAGAATAAGCTTGAGAGCAAAATTCGGTTCCTAAATTTGTTCATTTTCCAAAGATAATATAAGAATGTAACCTTTTTATTGGGAAATATATGATGAAATATTTAGGGGTGAAGGGTCATTGTGTCTGTACAAAACAGAGTGCTGCTTATCGTATGAAGACTTTGTCTTTGCTGCAGTGGAAGGTCTTTTGCCGAATTTCTTCTTACTTGTAACTGAAAGTAGATTTCCCCTTCACACATGAAAGCTATATTTCTGAGATATTTCAATTCTGAATTTGTCCAAAGTTCAATTGTATTCTTGCTTTTAACGGTAATGACTTAAAAAAATAGAGAATTTGAAATGTTGAAGTGCTTTTTTATGTAATAGATGAATACACCTATAATTTAACTAGGCACATGTCTGGTTAGTCTAGAGAGTGATGTGTTCCTTTTGGAGAATGTGGGTAGACGGAGTGATGGTTGATGTGGGGGGTGCATTTTGCCTCCCACCCCCGCCCTGCCCCACCCCCAGCAGCCCCTTGGAGGTGTTTGCAGGTGTGCCCGTGTGCCCGCTTCTGTCTCTCAATGCCGATGTGCCTCACTCAGTCTGTCCACTTTGTACTTTGTTAAGAAAACAAAATTCAATTGAGTGAATTTTAAAGGTCTTATTGGTTTTATTCAGTGACTCACGAATCGGGCTGCGTCCCGTCTGCACACGGAGAGGAGCTTTGCGGAGCTGTACAAGTGGGCAGACTTACAGGCAGATGGGAAGGCAGACAAGAAATGGTTAAGGCAACAAGAAGTAGGTTGGAGGTTTCACGTTGCTTCGGGGATGGCGGGTCAATCCCGCCGGGTTCCTCATAGGGCTGGTCCGGCGACTCCCGGTTGACGGGCTGAAGACTCCATTTCTGGGAAAACCCAAATAGTACTTAAGTCTCGGTTTGGTGATGTAGAGCTTAGCACGAGTGACTCCATTTTGAGCTGTTTTGTTTGCCTAACGCTGTGCCCCATCTCGCGCCTCCAAAAGCTGCATGATGTTCTGTGGCAAGTCCCCCACCCCATTTTCCTTATCCAGCTCACTGGGTGGCTCCGGTCTGCAGAGATGTCGGTAAAGAGTGAGTGAGGCAGAGACGCCAAACGACAGCTTCAGACACAGGAGTGGGGCCGGGGTGCAGCGGAGACCCTGCATGGGCCCAGCCTGGTGTGCGCAGTGAACAGAAACAGGGAGGGTGATGTGTGGTCACGGAAGCTGCAGGAGGGGTCCTGGAGGTCAGAAGGGGCCACATCAGACTGTCAGCTTCCTGGGAAGGGGTCCTGTGAGAGCTGAAAGGCCGTGGCCAGTTATCCTTATCCGCCAGTGTGATTAAATGTCACTACGTGCCAGGATTCTCTATTTCTCCCAGTTAAGTTAGGAGCCATGGCTTTACCAGGTCGATGAGACAAATGGGGCGCTGAGTGAGGTCATTGCCCAGAGTGGCAGGACAGAAGGGCCAGAGCAGAATGTCAGCCCGGAAAGACCATGCTGCAGATGCACTTGCATCCACCCCCTGTGCAGCTGCCTGCAAGGCCCAGCGGAGGTCCGGGGGGGAAGTGCACCCCCCACCCCCCATATAGATTTTGCCTGGTTTTCCTCTGGAGAGGATTCGAGAGAAAAGAATGTTTAGGAAAATCTGAATCCGCAAGCAGAGCAAGAGAAGCAAGCGCGGAGGAGACGCTCAGTGTCGTAACATATCTGATACGTTCCTTTATACTTAACGGGAGAGCGAGATACACGTGCGTCAGCCGGCGTTGTGGGTGAGGGGCAGAGCGTCCCCAGCCAAACACAGCCGCCGGCACCATAAGACCAGAGATCCTAAATAGCGGCGTGCGACGCGCCCTAGCAGCAGGGATGAGGTTTGGGTGTGGGCAGCACCGTACTGCGTTTGGGATCTTAGCCTGACCCTGCCACTGTGTGAGTCGGCAGATGAGGCAGGTTTCCCACTTTTTAAGTTATGGCGAAGGTGGAGGGACACCGCCCGGAGGGGATCAACAAGCGGCGGCACTGAGGGGTGTTTGCAAAAGCCCATGTTGCGTTTTCCTCTCAGGGTCTTCTTCCTCGGCTCACGGAGTGGGGAGGAATGCAGGAGCAGCAAGACGCCATGGAGAGGGGAGTCCAAGGCCAGGACAAGGTGAGCTGCCCGGCCTCCCGGACCCCCTCCCTGCCCCTCCCAGCTCTCTCTGCCTGCCTCCCAGGTTGAGTCCGACTGTCTTAGCTAAGAGAAGCCCCAAGATGTGGGGGTTCCCAGTGGAATCTAGAAGATTCGATAGTGGAGTAGGAAAAATGAAAGGATTCGGACAAATGCTTTCTTTATTGTGAGAATACCACGAAGCCCAGCTACGAAACACATGTTGTCCTATTACTAATATAGTCTATCTTTAAGTGAAGAATACAGTGCTTGGTTGTTTGCATATGTTTGGGGCTTTCCAAGAAGACCAGCTTCTTGCTTACCTGTTTGTCTTCCCGAGACGTGCTCAGCTGTAGGAGCGATCCCTACATGCCAGATCACAACAGTGTCCTGGGGCATGTGGTAAAAATGGGAAGTTCCTGGCTTTTCCCCCGAAGACTCTGATTTAGTTGGTCTGTGTTGGTCAAGCTCCTCAAACAGTTCCTTTGATTCCAGTCATTGGACAAGTCTGGGAAATCCTGAACTGATCAGCCTATTGTGCCTACTGATGCCTGGTTGGGTCTGGGTGGCATGAAGGTCAAGGATTGGTCATGATCATGGCTAGTCAAGGATGGGTCCTGATCATGGCCAGTCAAGGATGGGTCATGATCACGGCCAGTCAAGGATGGGTCATGATCATGGCTAGTCAAGGATGGGTCATGATCACGGCTAGTCAAGGATGGGTCATGATCATGGCTAGTCAAGGATGTGTCATGATCATGGCGAGTCAAGAATGGGTCATGATCATAGCTAGTCAAGGATGGGTCATGATCAC
>NC_081561.1:147158192-147181365 GCF_022355385.1 Mustela nigripes | reverse complement strand
TCAAGGATGGGTCATGATCACGGCTAGTCAAGGATGGGTCATGATCACGGCCAGTCAAGGATGGGTCATGATCACGGTTAGTCAAGGATGGGTCATGATCACGGCCAGTCAAGGATGGGTCATGATTATAACTAGTCAAGGATGGGTCATTATCACGGCTAGTCAAGGATGGGTCATGATCACGGCTAGTCACGATGGGTCATGATCATGGCCAGTCAAGGATGGGTCATGATCACGGCTAGTCAAGGATGGGTCATGATCATGGCTAGTCAAGGATGTGTCATGATCATGGCGAGTCAAGAATGGGTCATGATCATAGCTAGTCAAGGATGGGTCATGATCACGGCCAGTCAAGGATGGGTCATGATCATGGCTAGTCAAGGATGGGTCATGATCACGGCTAGTCAAGGATGGGTCATGATCATGGCTAGTGCTTCTCCAGTGGAGCACTCACTGAGGATGTGTTCTGATTTTCCTGTAATAATTTCCTCCACAAAGACCTCGAGGGCTTGAAGATGCCCCCCTATGCCTCCTTCACACCCACCCTTATCATTCCTGTTTCTTGTTTTTTGTTTTCCCCTCTCTTTGAAATGATTTCAAACCTAATATTCTTTCCCTGGGGATTCAAGTGGGTTTTACTTTAACTTTCCAGCTACTTCTGTAATCTTTTAAAAATAATTTCTCCTCATTTTCTAAATTTAGAGCAATGCAATTTATGTGACTGTTTTGGACTCTTAAAATATTATCTCAAATACTGTGCTGGATAACGCCCTTAATTACATTACACTGAATGCTATCCATTTATTGATTTACTCATTTTAACCAGTCTGAGCCCAGGGAGCCTCGCTCTCTGTCAGAGACTACTGCTTTTCAGAGACATTTGCAGTCTCTCATCAACAAATTTATCCTGAAAGACAGAGGCCGAGGAGTCTAAGTATTTACAGCATGCCTAGAATATTTTGATGCACATCCAAAAGCATAATAAGTGTAAGCTCAGTTGAGTAAGTGCTAGATTTGCTCGAAGAAACAGCACAATGCGCCGCTCCCGTGTGTGACAGAAGTGTGCGGTGAAGCGGTAGAGAGGGATAGGTACTCATCCTTGACAGCGTGCGTTCTAGCTCTGGAGGCAGGACAGGAAAGTCAAATACAAATCAAACTTTCTTTCAGACCAGGATTACTTGTAAACCAGAAGAGAAGGATTCCCCAAGTAAAGTATACCTTCGCCGCTTGCATCAGATGTATTTATCTTCGCTTGCTAACATGGACTTCTCCAGGAGGTGAGCTCCTTTCTAAAACACACGCGGATGCCGATTTTTTATTTTTGAAGATTTTATCCATTTATTTGAGAGATTGAGCACGAATCAGTGGAGGGGCAGAGGGAGAAGCAGGCTCTCTGCAGAGCAGAAAACCTGGTGCGGGGTTCGATCCCAGGTGTCGGGATCATGACCTGAGCTAAAGGCAGACCCTTAACCCACGGAGCCACCCAGGTGCCCTGGGGAAGCCTATTTTAAGTTGTCTTTCCACACTCGTGTTCAGTCTTTTCACAGGTCCACGAAAGCACTGTCACTCTCCAATGGGTTGCAGATGATTTCCCAGTAACAGAAGTGTCATAAAAACTAATCAGTAAGAAAGAACTTGGCATTGTGTAAATCTGCAGAGTAAACCAAGTAACTTCTCTCCTCTGAGATTGTCAGGGACTGTAGGGAGTTGCCACGGAGGAAAGGGACCATTATCTTTGAGGATTATGTAATAATTCCCTCGGGGCTGGAACTTGCTGGAACGTCTTGTGCACACAAACTTAAAATCCAGTGTTGCTCCTACCAAGCACGTGACATCGACAGAATGGAGCTGAGCTCACCTGCGCACCAAGGGAACATGAGAGCTCATGGCGGGGTGAGCCACGTGCCCCACGCTGGGCACTGGACAGGCGCAAAATCAAAATGTGAGCAATTGCATGATTGGTGGCTAAGGCAAATATGAAACCGAATATTTAAAAATTGCTCTAAGAATGGCAAAAGAGAAGCCAAGGACAGAAGTCTTCAAAGCCTCTCTATCATCTGCCCCGAATGAGCACCTCCCCGGGCTCTGTGTTCCAGCACCAAGGGCTTTCCCCGGCATGGGGCAGATGCCCTGAGCTCAGCCCCTCCTCCTCTGTTACAAGGTGGGTGCTGTCACGGCAACCAGGGCCGGGCTCCAGGCACAGTCCACCTGGTCTGTGTCCACTTTGTGGTGAAGGTACCATGGCCTGTGATCTGTTGAGGCTGCGTCCCACGGGGAGCATTGTAGGTATCTGTCCTCACCTGGGGGAGGAGGTAAGCCTCTGTCTCCCTATTCCCCTAGGATTGAACAGGTGCACGGTGTACACAGACACAGAGCATGGCCCCTGGCCTCAAGGTCATACTCTGAGACGTAGGATGTGAACTTGGATCTGCTAGCCCAGAGTCAGTCTGCTGCCTCCAGCTTCCCGAGCCCATGGCAGCCGGGAGTGGGGAAGGAGAAGCTGCCTCCTCTCTTGAGAGCCCAAGTAGGCAAGGCCACCTTGGAATTAGGAGGAATCCAGATGGTGGCA
This sequence comes from Mustela nigripes, assembly GCF_022355385.1. Taxonomy (NCBI): domain Eukaryota; kingdom Metazoa; phylum Chordata; class Mammalia; order Carnivora; family Mustelidae; genus Mustela; species Mustela nigripes. The sequence continues at coordinate 147,178,796 of NC_081561.1, read as the reverse complement.
ACCATCTCTCAAACTAGGGGCTTCACCAGGTGCCTGCGGATGTCTTTTGGGACACATGACCTGGAGACAGGCTCACGGAAGACTGCCCATTCTTAGAGTCAGAGGCTCTGTCAACGGAAGGCTCTCTTCTCCCCTGCAGAACCCCGTGCCCAGAGCACACCGCAGGCCCAGACCACCACAGCCCTGCTTCCAACGGGAAGCATCCTGCAGATTGCTGCTGCAAAGGAGTGACTTCTGGTCATTTGCAGGGAAGAGTGTCTCCCTTTTAGGGGCCAATTCAGGCCCGGCTATTAGCATTTGAATCAGCCAGCCGTGCTGTTTTGATTGAAGACAGAAACCCAGCCTTTGTTGTTGCAATTTAGGGGCCTAACGACTTTTCTGTGCTCCTTTAATCAGTTCAAACAGTCGGGGAAATGGCAATCTATGGGAGAAGTGTGGTCTGGCCTCGGAAGTGCAAATGTGGCTCCTGTCCCTGAGTTCCCCCTCGTCAGCTTCTGAGCCCGCCTGTGGCAGCTCCGTGAGCTCCCTGGGCTGGCTGTCCTCCCATCAAAAATGGGCGGAACGTCTTCAAAATATTAAACCGATGCAAATAATCACAAAAATGCACCAGTGGGGGTCAGCCCCTTTTTCGTGGGCTGACCCTGCTTCCTTCCCGTGGATGTGGCCAAGCCAAGGGTCACGTCCAAAACGTCAGTGACGTCGAGGTCCCTGAGTCCCTCGGGAAACTTTAGAACATGTAATTTCCTTGCTTAGGGGAACTTTGATTCATTTTTGTAGCTTAGAAAACGGCAACATTTCAAGTTTAAATAGATGGAAGGCCAGGTTTTCCAGAATCCTGTTTGCTCTGCTTTTCTGCATTGATTCTGCATTACATTTGCATATCTCGTGAGTGTATGTGCACGTGCGTGTGTGCGTGTGTGCAGCCCCGGGTGAAGACTGGATTCTTTGCCACTCAGTGATGAGGGAGAAAAGGGAATGTCTTGGCGAAGCTGACACGTTTGCTGCCCAGCTGGGAGCAAAGTTCCACGCGGTGTGCTGGTTTTTGCCCTGATCCTTGGGCCGAGGCCCCGAACGTACGGGGCGCATCTCAGCGCTGCGGGGCGTCAGCTCCCGGCCAGATGGAGGGGACCGGGGTTGGATGAATACTCTCCCTGCGCGTTGGTTGGCCAAGGCATGGGCGACCCCCCCGGAGGGCGCATGGGCCCCAAGGCTCCGGGCAGGGGTGCACGCGGACCCCGCCTTCGGGGTTGGGCTCAGGCTCCAGCCAGGGAGGAGCCGAGCGACAGGGGCAGTGGCCGCCTGCTCTGCCCGCCCCTTCGGAGCACCGCTAGGAAGAGGCTTGGCAGGGCTCAGCGCGGACGTGCCCTCCGAGGGCATCTGCGCGCACCGACCCACGGTCCGGCCACTCCTCGGCTGCCGGGCCCCTTCCTTTCTCCGCTCCGCTCCCGTCTGGATGACCGGGAAGGGCGCTCCTCCGGGACTGCGGTCCACCCACACCCTCCGGATCTTCCCTGGGCTCTTCCCTGACCCACCACCTCCTCCAGGAGGCATTCCGGGATTTATCTACTTCTTCCACGAGCCCCTGCCTCAGTTGGGGCTGAACTTGCCCCTCCCCGAGGGACATTCTTTAGCTGTTTGAGCTCCTGACTACCGTGTACCCTCCCTAGGCCTGAGTCCTGTTCCAGGAAAAGCAGATTGTCAACAGCTGTTCTCCAGGAGCTGATAAGACGCTGTTTGTTTCTGCCTTGGTGTTTGCTGTATCGTGTGTACAGAGACCAGCGGCAGGCCGGGCTTTCAGGCACCCGCCTCATCCCGGCGTGAAGGGGCGCCCATGCGGGGGCAATGGCCCTTGCGTCCCCTCGGCCGGCTGCCCCCTGCCCTCCGTCCTGCTCAGGGCACCCAGAGCCTTGCTGTGGGCTTGCCCAGGGGGACTCACCGTGCCCAGGGCCTGCGTCACCTGGCCTCAGCAGGAGAAGCATCGGGGAAGAAGGATGAAGTCCCCTGGGGCCTGGCCTAAGGCCATCCTTGGTGGCTGGCGACACTGAGGTTCTTCGGTTGGCTTTAGGGTTGGTGTCCTCAAGCATGACACAGCGAGGACCGTCATCCCTCCGTGTTCTCATCGAGCCGATGTGAGAACCAGTGGGGTCTGCAGTGGTGACCACAGGGTTTTGGGGAGAGAGATGTCCTTGTGGCGGTCACTGCGGGGTCTGTCATTTGACTTAGAACAGAGCCCAGAGGAGCCCACAGATCCTCAGCCTCCAGGGCTGATGGAGGCCCCAGGGGAATTCCCAGGGGACAGCTTCCCCACCTCTGTCCCCGAAGTCATAAGGCGGCCCGGGAGGCGGGCAAGGGAGGGGGAGGGGACAGCACCGGGACACACGTTCATCACTTACTGGTGCTGAGAGCCAAGTGGCAGCTAGTGAGGCCGGGGCTGGTGGAGGCCTGTGCAAGCTTCCCTGAGGGCCTGTGTCACTTCTTCCCCTGACGTCCCTCCGGCTGATCCTGACTTCTCGTCACAGATCAGAAAACAGGCTCGGGGACTCTGAGGCTGTCATGTCCACATCCACGAACAGCCTCAGAGACGCAGGCCCTGCTCTGGGAGCCGTGCCTCCAGCCGTCGGTACTTCTCTGGACCCAAACCTCCCGGATTGAGGCCCATTTTATTGCCAGACCTTCTTTTTAATTCTCTGTAGGACTGAAAGGAAAATGCAATTTCATGGGCTATCATCACGGGTGGATTTCATACCGAAAATCCGTATAATCCGTGTAATTCGTCCGTCCGTGAATGCATGCTCCGTGAGCCCTGAACGCCTTCTTCACCCGTTTATGATTGCTGCGCTCGAGATGCACATGGGCAGAGGCTCCCAGCGAGAGAGAATATTGAGGGCTTCCTAACAACAGCACCGTGTGTTCAAGGAGTGCTGAGCTTCACAGCTTACTTCTGTGTTTGCTTTTCTCTGCTTGGTGCTACCCTGAGCAGACTCCTGGAGAGGAACGGCTGGTTTGCAGATGTGGACCCAGAGAGCAGAGCCGGAGATCTGGTCAGTGTGGTCTTGGGCTGACGCCGCACAGTGAGGCCCTGTCTCGGGTCCAGGGGGGCTGGGGGCGAGGGGCCAGCCCCAGGGAGCTTCCCTGCTGTGTGTCAGCAGATTCTCCAGCGGCAGTTCTGGTGCGTGTAGGAGGGCTGCCTGTAAGCAGCGGCCGCCGTCTAGAATGAGGGATGAAGCAGCCGCCGTTTGTACCCAACCGCATTCCCATTCCGGATCTTGATGTGGTGGAATAGAGAGGTCAGTTCAGTTTTACGGAGATAAAAATACAACCTTGAGTCTGACTTACAAACAAAACACAGTCAAAGCAGCACCAGCCTCTCCACGCCCGGGTTTCTCTGGCCGTTCGTTCCCTCTGCCGCCAGGGCACCGCCCAGCGAGGCCGCTGCCGGGGTGGGCCATCAGACAAGATGAGCTCCCGGGGTATTACGGGGGACGTAACAGTATTTCTTGGCAATAGGGAACTATCTCCTAAAATATCAAATGGTATGCAATGAAAAGATTAAAATGTGAATAAATAAACCTACCTCTTAATGATCCTTTTCGTTCAACTACCAAGTTCTGCTTTAAAAGTTATTACGCATATTCTGACTGTAATGAAAATGGCAACAACAAAAACTGAAGGTCACGCTTGCTTCCCAAAGCTGGATTACACACTCCCATGTGGACATGGGCTGCGTGCAGTGCGGCCGGAGCCCAGCGCCAGGAGGACGGGGGACACAGGGCCACCTAGACGGCCGCCCACAGCACGGCCCCCGCTCCGCTTCCTGAAAGGCGACAGCCCAGCTGGAAAAATGGAAGATCCCAGCCGGAAGACCAGAGGACACCCAGCAGCCCAGTGTGACATGTGAGTGGTCGAGAAAAGTGCCAGAAAGGAGAAGCATTGCAAAAAAATCCCAAACTGCAGGTTTTGAGAATGGGACAGTGACAGGTTAAGTGGGACGGAGAGCTAAGAGTGCCAGATCGCAAGTGGCAGGCCCAGGCTAGATGGCAGCCTAAGCCCACGTTCCCAGGGCAGCCTTCCAGCGCGTCCCTGTCTGACGCGCGTGCCGTGCTGTCCCTCTGACCAAGCGCCGAGACCCTGTCCGGCCACAGACGGCTTCTTCGCTTGTCTGTCTACCCCTCCCCCGCTGCCCCCCCCCCCCCCCCCGTTGGAAACGAGAGGGCACACCAGCTGTCTTGCTCACCGCAGTGGCCCTGCTCCTGGTCCGTCACTTGCAAACAGCAGGAGCTCGGCTGACTTTTCTTGAATGAATGAAGGATCCCCTTCTGGGTCAGATTTCCATGCGCGTCTGTATTGCGCCCGCTCCCCGTCTCACGGCGAGGCAGGATGGCATCAGAGGCGTTACCGGCCATCCCTGATTCAGCTCCTGTCTGCCCTGTTTGCCTTTGTCAGGCCTGGCCTTCATCTCCTCCTTTAGTTCAGGGGTGACAGAGACACCTGCGTGGGGTTGTTGCACGCACTCAGAGGAATGTCCATAAGGCGTTTTACCTACACCCGGTGCATACTCCCAGCTCTCTGACGCTGAGGGCTTTGTGCAAGCCGAGCTCCACGTACCCTGCGATACAGCAGGGAGCGGTCGTGGAGAGCGTCTAGTGTGCGACGGGCACCAAGTCTGCCAGCGGAAGCAGTGCCAGCCAGCCCGACTCCTACGGGGGAGAAGGGCAGTTGCAGCCGGGCCTCTGATTAGGTGTTTGAGGGGCAGGTGTTGTCCGTGGTGTCGTTCTGATGTGGCACGGGGGGCTGCCCGGACGAGGCATGGAGAGCTTCCTGGACAAGGCCCTGGAGGCGGTCTCTTACCCTGTGGTATCTTGTCAGTATCCACGGTTCTTTTTGGAGTCCTTTCCAGCTGGAGGGAAAGGAACAGACTTAATTTTTTTTTTTTTAAAGATTTTATTTATTTATTTGACAGAGAGATCACAAGCAGGCAGAGAGGCAGGCAGAGAGAGAGAGAGAGAGAAGGAAGCAGGCTCCCCGCTGAACAGAGAGCCCGATGCGGGGCTCGATCCCAGGACCCTGGGACCATGACCTGAGCTGAAAGCAGAGGCTTTAACCCACTGAGCCACCCAGGTGCCCCCAGACTTAATTTTTTTAAAAGATTTTATTTATTTATTTGACAGACAGAAATCACAAGTAAACAGAGGCAGGTGGGGGCGGCAGGAAAGCAGGCTCCCTGCTAGCAGAGAGCCCAATGCGGGGCTCGATCCCAGGACCCTGAGATCATGACCTAAGCCGAAGGCAGAGGCTTAACCCACTGAACCACCCAGGCGCCCCCAGAGTTAATGTTTTAATTAATGCACCTTGACCTTTAAAGTGGAAGTATCATACTCTCTCACCATAAAGATGAAATTTAGCCCAGGGGCAGGGGGTTTTTAGAGAGCCTGAGAAATTGGGTGCACACTCATTGCTGACTGTGGCTGGTCAGGAGTCCGGAGCGCCTCTCGATTCTGGTTGACTCTGCCCTCCAGCAAATGTCACAGGTAGTGTTCTCCTGGGCACCCAGGGGTAGACCCATAACCGAAGACAGGACAGGATCGTCTCACAACAGCTGTCCTCTGATCTCTGTTTCCTGGGTCGCTCTTAAATTGTACTGAATTGTAGCTGCTTTATGGGTGTTAACTTCAGGCCAACACGTATAGGTGTACACGCTCGAGTCACTTGTTTGGATTTTCATGCAAGTTGCAATAGATATTTTTTCTTTTGCACGCGCGCGTGCACACACACACACACACACACACATGAACTCATGCATGTGCCCCTAACCTTGTTAACACTGATTTGTTTTCATTTCTCTGGCAATGGGTTTCAGTGGAGATTTTTTGCTACAAGCTAGTGTTTTGCTAGAAGCAGACACTATTTTACTTAGCCCATATCTGTGGTTCTCAAAACATTTTCTGAAGCAGAGTTGTTGAATATTAAATGCAAATCCAAAATTATATGCCTTATTTCTAGAATCTTGAAGAATATTTTCATGATTTCTCTAGTGATCAAAATTTCCAATCTGAGATATAATAGTCTTGGATTCATATGATCAGAAAAAGATGTATAGATATTGACAGCTGTGAACATATATGCAATAAAAATTTATACGTGAGACAGTCTTCCGAGAGCCACTGGATGGGGAAACCTATTGGCAAATGGATAGTAGATTTTGGTGTTTAACATAGGATTCATAAGCTTGGGGGGGTATGAAAATACTTAAAATATATTGTATATGATTATGCACATTTGATTGTTCTTGGAGAAAGCATTCATAGGGTGTTGTTGTTGTTTAAATTAAGTTTTTTTTTTTTAAAGATTTTCTTTATTTATTTGACAGAGATCACAAGTAGGCAGAGAGAGAGAGGAGGAAGCAGGCTCCCTGCTGAGCAGAGAGCCTGATGCGGGACTCGATCCCAGGACCCTGAGATCATGAGCTGAGCCGAAGGCAGCGGCTTAACCCACTGAGCCACCCAGGCGCCCCTTAAATTAAGTTTTAAAGGCAGTCTTTAAAATGTTCCAAAGGTCTTTAAAATGATCCAAAAGTGTTTGATGTTATGAAGTTCAATGAAGTGAAAAAAAAAAAACTTATATTTGCAGAAAACAATATACACTAGTATTAATACCATTTTAAGATTCACGTGTAGGCAAAAATAATTTAAATACAGTCTTCAAGTCTCTCTGTCTTTTGTTCTTTTCCTTTAGGATTAAGCTTCCAGAACACAAGAAGAGGAAACCTGCTCCTCCCAGGATGACCCCAGTACCTCTGACTCTGGAACAAGCAATTCAGACTCACCATGTTGTGGTTGGCTCCTGTCTTTTCTCTGCCCAGGGGTTAGAGGACGTAGCGCCCCAGGCAAGCAGGCGAAGTTAGAGTGGGAAGGAAGCCAGGAGATGTTGCAGGGTTGGGAGGCTGTGGCCAGAGCGGGATGCCGAGCGGGATTTCTGAGTCTGAGCAGCTCTGGGCAATGCCTAGAGGCAGGAACGGGAGCACCTTCCCTGGGCGGAGGCGGGCGAAGGTTGCAGGGTTGAGGGCTGAGGTTTAGATGGGTCAGCGGCCCGAAGAGAGGAGAGTCCCAGTATGACCGCAGGGGCGGGGGCGGGGGTGGGGGTAAATTTTTTCCTAACTCCTTAGTGAATAAGAAAAACGGCCAAGGGTCAGGGTTCTAAGAGGCAGTAGGTGCACTTGGCCTTTGGGGTTTATATATCTTTTTCCTTTTCCTTCACTGCAGGAGGCCAGGACAACAAGACGATATTGGACCAACTATGTGGACCAGGAATGAGACTCACATCCTGTCATGATGGGAAGGACGAAGAAATGCTGAAACTCTCAGAGAAACGATTAAATGGCAGATTTCTGTTTCCTTAGTTCGAAGTTATGACAGACAACAACAGCATCGTCAACTAAATCATAGACTCATGGTAAACGTGACATTGTTCATACGGAAACACAGAACCGTGACTGAGAACAGACAGGAGGAAGAGTCGGCAGAACGTGCCTCACCGGAGTCAAGACCGTGGAAGTTAACAGATGGAGAAAATACATAAGCATGATGTATGTGGTTAAATTTCAGAAAGAATTTTTAAATTACGGGTCAGCATTAGGAGACTCTTAAAATGAATCAAAGATGTTTGAGAAAGAATGAAATAGAGCTTTCAGAGTGGAAAATTAATAAATAAATTAATTAATATTGAGGGGGTTGAAGAATACATTAGACATGCCCAAGGATAGAATTATTGAACTATAAAGATGAGGATGGATTTTCCAAACTAGTGCACAGGGGAATAAGCAGTGGGGTGCATAACAGGTTAAAGGAAACAGAGGCTCTAGGAGGAAAATCCAGCATACATTTCATGACAGCTGGTAGTAGGAACAATCGAGAGAAAAGTATCAATGAGAGAATTTGAGAATTCCAGAATTGATGAAAGGAACCAATCCTCAGGTGTAGGTGTCCCAAGGAACCACAAAGGCAACAAACACAAGGAACAGCAGACGGAAAAGGACATTGTTTAAAGAAGCGGGGGAGAAAGGACAGGTCAGCACAGGGAAATGACAGTGAGAAAAGCACAGGACATTCAATAGTAACATTGAATAAATTCTTATAAATTATTTTAGTGAGAAGAAGTAGAATATTTAAATAGGCTTAGCTATTAAGTCAATTAAGGATATAATTTCAACACCATCTAACAGAGAGAATGAGAAAACTCTAGGCCTGTATGATTTTACTGGTAAGTTCTCTGAATACTTAAGTAAGGAATAATGTCACCATTCCTGTGCGCTCTCCAGAAAACGGGAGAGGAAGGCATATGTCCCGGCTCTTTCTGTGAACCCAGAGTAACCTAGAAGGCTGATCTCATTCAGGCGTGCAGCTGTCAAAGTCCTCAGCAAAATATTGACCAATTAACCCACTAATGTGGAGTTCATTTCAATAACTTCTTCTGTAATAAAAATTATTACAATTGATAGGTAAGAAGGAAATTACTCAACTTGTTAGTGTACTTAAAAATATATTTGTTAAAAACATGTACTTAATGGTGAGATAGTGAAACCTCTCTTTGCGAAGCTGGGAACAACAGAAGGATACTTGTTCTTCTCATTTCTAGTCAAGACTGGTCTGGAAGTTTGACCAGTACTATAAGCAAGAAAAAGGAAGAGAAGCTAGAATGTTTACAAGAGATATAAAACTATGTTTTGTAATAGAAAAATCCCGAAGAACACAGAAAAACAAGAAGATATCATACATTTCTGGAAAATGCTTAACTTTGAAAGGGAGAGAGAGACTCTTGATGGGGCAGGAGCGTGGATGCTGGAAATGGGCTATTTCTTGACCTCACTGGTGGTTACTGTTTGCTTTACAATGAGATTATGAGATTTATATGAAATTTTATAATGAGATGAAGGGTCTACATAAAAACTATAAAAATTTTATTATTTTATAAAATAATTTTTTTTAAAGATTACATTTAGGGTAGCAATAAAAGTTAATTACCTGGGAGTTAATTTGGAAAAAGTGTGTGTGAGCCCTTTGTGAAAAAAAGCATAAAACGTCTTTGAGAGACATTTAAAAAGATCTATGTGAAAGGAGCCATGATGCTTTAGAATAGAAATACCACATATTTAAATGGTGTGAGTTCTCCTCAATCTGGTTTTTAGATTTAGTGCAATTTCAGTAATTTTTCATGGAATTTGACAAACTAATTCTGAAGTTTGTGTGGAAGAGCTACTGGTTGGAACAGGTGGGTCACACTGAGAACAGAAGATAGTAAAGTTGGGCCTGTTCTGTAAGACCTCAGGCCCTGATTTCAAGTTCTACAGCAACTTAAATGGACGTTTATTGGTTCAAGGTGGATAAAAGCATCTGTGAACTAGAATAGAGAGCTCAGCATAAAAAGTCAGACTCCAAAATCATGTGCAGAACGGAAACTATCATGGTAGATTTGTTGCCGATCTTTGGTGAGACCGTGGATGGTTTAGCCAATGGTGCTTGGACGGTTGGTTTTCTCCATTGAGAATGGATCTCCGTCTCATCTCATGCACAACAGTCCAATTCTATGTGGGTCAAAGTCCTAGATGTAAAAGAGAGGACTATGGAACTTTAAGCATATGGGAGACTATCTTGGGGGTAGGAAGGGCTCTCTTAAAGGTGCAAAGACTGTAAAATGGAAAGAACAGTGTGATAAATTCGACCATGTGGACGTGGGGATTTTTTCTTTCACTAAAAGACATCGTCAAGGACAGGAGCAGCCTAGTCACAGAGTGGGAGAATGTTTGCTCTTAGTAAAATCGGCAAATGATTGGTACCGGCATTTAAAGAATACTACCATACTTGAATTTAACAAAGAAGATTCAACAAGATACTCAAAATCCTTAGTAATCAGGAAAATTCAATTTGAAACCATAACATTCTTTTTCTACCTAACAGATGGGGAAAATGATAAGATCTAACAATATCCACTATTGGGCAAGCTACAAACTGAGTGGAAACTCACTTCCTGTACGTGGTATATACAGTTGGTGTAACGTCTTTGGACAACAATTCAGATATTCTAGAAACACTGAAGGAAGACATTACCCGGAAATTCCTTTTTTAGGCTTATAACCCAGCTGTGCACATGCCTGCACCACGGCATCAAAAGACACATAGAAGAATTTTCTCATGAACTCATGAGACCAACAGGGAAATCTGAACACTGACTAGATTTTTTTAAAAAGACTTATTTATATTTATTTTAGAGAAAGAGAGCATAAGCAGGAGGGGCAGAGGGAGAGGGGGAGAAAGTGAATCTCAAGCAGACTCCGTGCTGAGCAGAGCCCAACACGGGGCTCGATCTCAGGACCCCGAGATCATGACCTGATCTGAAACCAAAAGTTGGATGCTTAACTACACCATTCAGGTGCCCCAAACACTGACTAGATTTTTGATGATATTAAGGAATTCTTTTTTAGGTTTGAGAATGGTATTAGGGTTAGTTTTAACCAAAAGCCCCCCTATCTTTCAGGGATACACACTGCAATGCTTCTTTTATGGAGGCAGATCTGAGTGAGCTGTAGGTGGAGCTGAGTGAGTGATGGGGTGACGGGTCCGATGAAACAGGAACCCCCACAAGTGTGTCTTGTTGATGCTGGGTCGTGAATCCATGAAGGTTCACCGTCAGATTTACTCTCTGGGCATCTGCTGAGCTGGTTTGCTCAGCCTCAGGGCTGGTGCTCATCTCCACACCGTCACTGGGAACATGTTAGAGCCAAGAGAGCCACATACCTGGGCCCAGATAGTCTTCTGCCCACGTGAGCTGATCTGCCCCATTTCCTTTCCTCGGCTTCTCGTGGTGTGTCTCCGGTTGATTCGCTGAACCCTGTCATTTGAGTCTCTTCATTTGGTCTGTGAAGCCTCCCGCTCCGAGATTTCAGCAACAGCCTTCTTGGCCATGAGCTTGAAGGCTGTCTCTGTAGAGGGTCATTGCCCTGTGTGCCAGCACGGAGCCCTGCCGTCCAGAAGTGTCTGGGGCTAGGGACGGACATGGAAGACGAGTTTATTTTGACTGTTGTGTTGAAAACAGATTATAGGGGCAAGATGCTCCTGTACGGGTAAACGGATAAGGAAGCCAAATGCACGTAAAGAATTTGCTAGATTGGATCTAGTATTTTAAGCCAAGGATTATGGCAAATAGGTGATCAGTGGTTAAATAGGTTTGTTGCATTTTTTGTAACAGGCGGTGTTTGTGTGAGCGTTCTTTATGCGGACACCGCTCTGCTGCTCGCGGTCCTGTAGACCTCAGTCTCCTGTAGGTCCGGTAACCGAAGTGCTCGTTGTCCAAAGACTTAAGGAACAAACTGTGGCCCTGTGTTGGGCACGGAGCCCATCGATTTTCGGAGGCCCTTTGCCACCTCGGCGCATAACTGGAAATGAAACTGATTCCAAACGGCATCTTGTTAGCCTCCCCAGGCCTTTCCTCGGAACCCGCGTATCTGCGTTAGAAATGGTGACAGAAGCTCCGGCTACGGGCTACAGGTGTCAAACGATTTTCTCACTTGGAGGCCATAATTTACCTGATCTTTAATCCCATTCTCTGGCCAACTAGCCAACGGATGACTCACATTATTGCCCGTTGTAAAAAAATAACAAAATTCCCACATATTGGAGTTTTAACTGGGTTTTTAAATTTTAACACAGTTTTTTTTTTTTTGTCCCAAACACGAGAAACCCACGACGGCCTCTCGCCTGCACTCACACCGTGGCGGAGAGGTCTGTATGCGTTTCCTTCAGTCTCACCGACCCCTCCCACACCCCGTGAAGAGGAGCTCGTAGTGGCGCTTGCCAAGCCTTCCTCTGGGGTCAGGACGGTGGCTGGAGGTAGGCGGCAAGTGGACAAGCGTTGACTGAGTCAGTAAAAGATGAGGAACATGAGTCTTCCCGCTCCGTTTTGGAGTCACTGTGGTCCTCTGGCACGACTGGAGCCCTCCCTGCCTGACCCGGGGGCTCCTTCCCCTCCCAGATCTACATTAACTTTACGACGGACAGTTTTGGGAGGGGGAGGAGAGCAGCACGGATGCTGCGGGCTTCTGCAGAACGGTGACGAGGAGAAGGCATTGGCTTGTGAACTTCCCTCTGGTTTCCAACCTCTCTGCCTGGGTGGCAAGTTGTTTAACGGATGAGGCTTTCGCTCTTCACCTCCGAGCCTATTGTCATCCTTTATATGACTAAAGTTTGTTTCAGATTTTAAAAGTATTTAAGCCAACCTGTTCCCCCTGCACAAACACACACGCACACACCGGTCCCCCTCTAGGCCTGGCCGTGTGCCTGGGGCGGGCGAAAGGGAGAAAGTTGCCTTTATTCCCGCTGGCGGTGTACGGAAGCTGGTCTAGGGGAAACACGGTGAGTTTAAAACGAGAGCAGTCAGGAACCCGTCTGCTGCTGCTTTTCCTCTGTCGGGGGGCCTTAGCTACCCGGACATACAAGCCGGGCTCTGACCCCCCGCAGGGCTGGTGCCCAGAGGATGCTGTGGACCGTGGCTTGTGTGCAAGAGACCTCGGCAAAGGCTAACAGCTCCCGCCGGTGAGCAGGGGCGGGGGGTGGCAGGAGCCGCCAGCTGGGTGAGTTCCCTTGCATGTACAATGTGCCGATTCTCATTTCCAAATGGACCACTGACAGAACCTCTCCTCACAGCCCTGCTAAGCCCTCCTGTGGCCCCATTTTTACTATCAGTCTGGACCCGACCTGGACGGAGCTCCCACCTTGGCTCCTCCCTGCCCATCCTGCCAACCAGACCCGGGAGCCGGGCTAGCTCCCCTCCGGCCCCTCTGTCCTCTGTCCTCCGGAGTGGGCCTGCCTGGCTCTGCCTTTGTCTTCTCTCTCCTGCTCCGGGATTAGCTACCCCCAAGCCATTCGTACAATTTGATTGTTGTCTCAGTCTTCTTTGTACATCTTTTGTCTTCATCTGTGTTTTTATGGGAATTTCTCTGGGACCCCCCGGAAGTGCCCTGCTCACTGCCCGTCCACTCTGCAGACCTTCTCAGGATCTTCCCAGCTTTTCTTGAAGATGCCGAGAGCCCACTCCCTTCAAGCAGTCTGCTTGGGGCCTCACCCCCACACTTCCCTGCCCGCTGCCCCCTTTCTCTTCCCGTATCACACCCATAGCACATCTGTCTCAACAAACGTCCGGCCGGGTTGGCCTTCCTAGGTCAGGGAGTGTGTCTTCGAATCCCTGCTGTCATGAAAAGGCCACTCTCTCTTAGCTGCTGTCCTCACTGTGGCCCCAGAATCAACACAGAACATTCCGGATGCTCTCTGCCTTCCTCAGGTCTCCGTGCCTCTGTCTGTCCTCCAGTCCCACGTGCAGCCTGCCCCCGGGTCCGCACCCCCGAGGCTGCTGCTGCTCCCTCACACGGACGTCCAGTCTGTGAGCTCTGAGCTGCACCAGCCCTTGTTGGAGCAACGATCACCACCCGTCAGGATTCTGGACCTCATGTCCACCCTTCCTGCTGAGGAGCGACGGTGGGAACCAGAGCTGGTCAGGGCTGGGCCCTTCACCCCGCATCACTCCCAGCGTCCTTTCTGCGAGAGAATAGATCGGACACTTCGTACTTCATTTGGCACTAACACGGGACTTTCCAAAACCGAGATGCAGGTATAGAGAAGGTATAAAGAGAGGAGGAAGAAGGTCCCGTGCTGCGTGTGTGATCACGACGCCGCCGTGCTGCGTGTGTGATCACGACGCCGCCGTGCTGCGTGTGTGATCATGACTTAGATGGTTATGCAGAGTCTCCCACCAGGATTTCTTGAGTAATTTTAAGCCTGGAGGGAGGCCTCTATCCCCGCACACTCACTGCTGCCTTTGGAAGAGTTCATTTCTGTTCATCCTTGGGCCTCGTCTTATACACAATGTCTACAGGGAGTCCCGCCTTTAACGTCTTCGAAACAACAGACTGAATCCGCGAGTGCGTCTGGTTCCGCGGCTCGGATGTGTTCATAAGTGGGAAGGATGAACACTGAGTCCCTGTGTGGAGAACGTTCCTGACCGTGGGCAGGTGGATTCGGGATCCGCGGCTCCTGCTTCTCCTTAGAGACATGCTCCAGGCCACATTTCAATTTTGCCGAGCCTGTCCCTGGGTGAGGACCTGCCGAGCCCCTCCACGGGCCAAGGGCTGGTTTCACAGCAACTGAGTCAGAGCCTGCGGCTCGGCTGTCTACGCAGTGCGGCTGTGAGGGGATGTCCACGACCCCCGGTCCACGGAGAACAGCCGCCAGCTGCCCTGTTTGGGGGCAGTGAGCAGGGGAGAAAACCACGTGACACAAAGCGTGGCGGGATGAGGACGATGGGATTGTCTGTAAGGATCGGAAAGCAGCCCCAGGAGAGTGAACTACAGGAACCACATGACAAGCCCCGCAGATCACGGGGCCTTCTCAGGGAGGTCCGGAGAGCTGTGGCCTGTGGGAAACAGGAACAGAGCCTCGGGGAGCAAGAGTGACCCAGAGGCCAGTGCGGCCATGACCGGGGCCCGGATGGGACGGGGGCTGCCACAGGAGTGCGCTCCCCATCAGAGGCACTAGAATCAAAAGGACAGAGGCCAGTGGACCCGTCACAAGCCACTTCATGAGCGCAGAAAGACCTAGGCGCCGCAGCCACAGGAGCAGGCCCGGGGCCACAGCTGGGCACCAGGAGCCCCCGAGGATGACTGGACGACTCGGACGGTCTCCGCGATCCGGGCCACAGCCGGACGGACCGCAGAAGGGCTTCCCCTGCACTCAAGGGGAATCAAGGCACGGAGACAGGATGGACAACATTAAGTGTCCACACGGAAGATGCTCGAGGTCCCCGCCCTGGGAGCAGTCGCAGCCCCGCTGCCCCCGAGCTCTCCTCTGCGGCCTTGAATCCAAAGGGACGGAGCGACAGCTCTGGGGTCTGACGGGGCCCCAGGACTGTCCCAGGCCTGAGCCCCTCGCCCCGCGCCTGTGTTTGTCTTTAATGTGTGAACTCTGTCAGGAAACCGTATGCTGTCTTGCACCACAAAGCACACAGACTGTCTAGTGAGGACGGATTTGGTTCCTGAGTGCGTTTCAGTGGACAGCCGTCCGCGCCCGCAGCCCGGAGAGCAAGCCGGAGCTCAGGCCCGGAGGGCTGGCGGCCTGTGGCCACAGGACAGTGGCCTCAGCCACGGGCACAGCCACATGCACTCAGGAAAAACATACCTGTGTCTTTTCTACAAGCCAGAGGTGCCCCCAAACAACCCAACGTCCTCAAAAACATTTTTAATGGTGAGGAGTCCACAGAATTACAAAATCAGCTTTAAAAGCCATACTAAAACGAACTGGCTTTCTTTCAATGGGGGAGACAGACCAACTGGGGACAGAAAGGGTTTGCTGGGAAGCACCCTTCTTACATTTTAGGACTTGCCAATGCTTTTGGCAAAACTCTGCTTCACCAGTGAGGGAGACTGAGCCCCGGAGAAGGATGGAATGAACAAAGGTGAAGAAAACCCACCAAAATGCGCGCTGTGATTAATGCTTGAGGTTTCTATGTTCACACACACATTACTTGTGTGCATATGCATAATACATATTATATTCCACACTGAGCACAAAGTATATAGCCAGAAAGTAAATGAAGTTCTTCTCCCCAGAGAAGAAGGGTCCCACAACGCTGTCCCCGGTGCCCACTAGCCCTGAGCCTGTTGGGGCATCATCGATACCTTCTAAAAGACAAATGGTTTTGTTGCTTGGGAAGGGTGGAAGCTGGGGAAACTGCCTCTCTGGGAACTGAGGGGTGTGTGTGTGTGTGTGTGTGTGTGTGTGTGTGTGTGTGTTAGATTTCTTGTAAAGTGTTCATTAAGTTATTTTGGGGGTAACCCTTTGCATCCTGAGGCCCAGCCATAGGACCTTTTACTCCAATAGCCGGGCTTCCCAAGCAGAGGCAGACATTGGGAACGAAACAGCCAAAAGTGCTTCCTCCCCCCCAAGGGAGGAAGGGGGATCCTTTACAGCTGGGCCTGAGGAAGTTTTTGGCTGTAAACTGTCATGCACCACAGCCTTCACTGAAAAGCCTGGAGAGTGGAGACGCTTGTCCTGAGAAGCAAGGAACAAAGATTCAGAAAACGAGGCCGAGAAAGGTGGGGGGAGAATAGGTAGGGAGGCCAGGAGAGCCCCAGAGGGACGCGGAGTCAGTAACTCCAGCCTCGATCTGCCGGCAAGTGGGGCTACATCTCTGGGTGGTGTCCTTGAACACTTCGGACTTTGTTTGTGGAGGGTAAAAATGTCATTGCAAACGTTTGAAATTTAACTTTCTTTCCCTGGGCTTTTGTTCTTATTTGGTGGTGCTCACTGCTGTTAGGGGGCCCGCTGAGGTCAGAGCCAGCGTTCTGGATGGATCTGAAAACTGTCTGGCATTGGTGAGCTCTTTTGGACTTGGGGGAGACAACCCCAGGGCGGCCAGGGAGAGAGAGTGGGAGCCTGAGGCTGGGAGGGGGCGCCTCCCTTCCCACCTGGGCGTGGGGGCCCCACCGGCCCCACCGGCGACCCCGCCCCCGCCCCCGCCCCCACACCCAGCCTTTCACCTTTCCTCCAAGGGCGGGAGCTCGGGCGGTCTCAGGCCAGAGAAATGACCTTTGAGACACTTTTATTCCCTTAGGAAAGACGCACTCACAAGTCCCCCAAATGCCCGTGGCCAGAAGAGCCGGATGGAGGGCGGCTCAGGAGGGTCCGCGTGTCAGGGGCGAATGAGGTCCTTCTGGTGCCTCTTTCCAGAAGAAAAACTCCCCCACTCCGGTCATCCCCTCGGGTATCGCAAGCATCTGAGACAACAAAAGAAACTGAGAAATGTCGATAGTATCGAGGCGCGCTGGGCTTCCAGACTCTCCAGTGCTCCTTTGGAAAGGGGCGCAAAATCAGCCCTGGAAGCATCCTCACTCCAGCTGGTGGGGGGCGGGGGCAGCAGGCCCTTAATCCCCGCGCGGGCTCCCGGAAGCAGAGGCCGGGGTCGTCCGCCCCCCGGCCGGGATCCCTCCCGCGGCTTGGCGCGCCAGGCGCAGGCAGGAAAGGGGTAGCCCGGGCGCACATTCCAAGTCCTTCCGGGAGACCCCCTAGCTAGGGCGCAGGGCTGTTCTTAATGGGGCGCTTCCCCCCTGCACTGGCTGTTCCCGTAGGGTGCGGGGGTGGGTGCGCGCGAAGACCTGGAAACAGTCTGGAACCACACGTTCAGGCTAGAGTGGTGACCCAGGGCTTCCGAGGCTCACGGCCAGCGCTCGGAGCTTCTGCTTCCTCTTCTCATCCTGGGCTCCAGTTTCGGGAGAAATGTTATTGTTTAAAGAGACCTTATTGAACTATTTCCTGCTCATTGTCACCTTTCCTTCCCTCTCCCCGCGGAGGTTCTCACCGAAAGGTAATAAACCACCCGCTCCCCACACCGGGGGCCGCGGCGGCCGGTGGGGCCTGGCAGGGAGGCGCACCCCAAACCCTGCTCTCCCGAGAGCACCCTGGCCAGCCCCTTCTCACTCCCACCTTCCACAGAAACAGATCAGCCCACAGAAGCCACGCAAACCTCGCCATCAACGTCCTGTTTTCACACGGGAAGCGGGAAAACTTCCTAAACGGGCTCTTTTGGTTGAATTTTGAGTATTTCCCAGTGCGGGCCTGGAGCTCAGCCTCGGGCAGAGACTCCGGGCGCGGGGCTCCCCCTTCCACACCCGCGAAGGCGCGAGAACCGGGGATGGGGGGCGCCGGGGTGGGCTGCACGGTGTTAGCGCAGCCACCTGCAGCGCCGCGGGGCGAGGGACGTGTCGGGACCGGACTCCGCGGTGGAGCGCTGAGCCTTCAAAGGAGGGAGACCCGCGGGACCCGGACGAAGCCGACAGGGCGCGCCCTCCGCTAGGCTGGGCTCGCCGTGCGCCGGCGGGGCGCGGAGGGCCTCCGGCCGGGCGCAGGTGAGCCCGCGGTGGGGTCCAGGCTGGCAGCCGTGCGAGAGCTGGGGCGCGTCGCCGGCGGCCAGGCTGCCCCTCGGGGACGTGCGGGCCGGGGCGAGCTCGGGCGCCCGGCTCCTCCACCACCCCCCGCGCCCGCGGCCCGCCCCGCCGCTTTGATGGAGGTGCAAACATTTGGGGGAGGGCGGAGGTGTCGGGGCTGGGCCCGGGCGCGCGGGGCCCGGCCCGGGATTTGCATGAAACAGGCGCGGGAGCCCATTGTGGGCCCCCGGGCGCCCCAGCCCGCCGGCCGGGTCTGAAATGGCCGCGCGCGGCCAATGGGCAGCTGTCCCCGCACTTCAAAGGGCGCGCGGCCCAATCCGCCGGCCCCCTCCGCGGCCGCCGCTGCTCTATTTATGGGAGGGGACGCAGTTTCTGGCCCCGGAGACCTACCCTGGCCGCGCCGCGCGGGAGTTCAAGTGGAGTCACTTTCCCCCTCGCCCCGCTCCCCGCCCCCTCCCCCCCAGATCTCGGCGCGCGCCCTCCGCCGCGGCCAGTGCCGGGAGCCCCGGCGCCGTCTCGGGAACGCGGCCGCTGACCCGCGTGAAGGTGGCTCTCGCGTAGCGAGTCGGGGCTTGGGGGGCGGTGGGGAGGGGCGGGCGGGAGGATGAGCTCCCCGGGCGCCGAGAGCGCGGGGAAGAGCCTGCAGTACCGCGTGGACCACCTGCTGAGCGCCGTGGAGAGCGAGCTGCAGGCGGGCAGCGAGAAGGGCGACCCCACGGAGCGCGAGCTGCGCGTGGGGCTAGAGGAGAGCGAGCTGTGGCTGCGCTTCAAGGAGCTCACCAACGAGATGATCGTGACCAAGAACGGCAGGTGGGCGCGCCGGGAGAGGGGAGAGGGGAGAGGGGCGTGCGCCCCGGGGGGCGGGGCCAGGGTAGGTCTCCCGGGCCGGCGGCCGCGGGGCGGGGCTCGCGGGCGGTGGGGGGGGGGGGGGGGGGGGGGGGGAGGCCTGGGGCCAAGCTCCCCGCTGCCCGACGGTTTTCTCCTAGTGGGGGTCTTCTTGCTCCTCTCTCTCTCTGCGACAGAGCCCAGCGTCGGCCCCTAATTGTCACTCTCTGGGGCTTTCTCCGCCGAAGTTGGGAGAAGTCTCCCAGACCCGCGCCCTGCCGGCTCGCTCGCGGGCACCCTGGGCTGGGTCCTTTCAAACCCTGCCTCCTGGGGCCGCGGGGTAGTGTGGAGACGCTGGGGACTCAGGGGGACTCCGGGAAGGGGGCTGCGGAGCTTTTCTTTGCCCCCAAATGACAGATGCCTCTGTCCCAAGCTTCCTGCCTCACATCAAAAGGTCTAAAGCCTCAGATCCGGGGTCGAGAGCTGCCCCCCTTCCTTTGCAGGAGGATGTTCCCGGTGCTGAAGGTGAATGTGTCTGGCCTGGACCCCAACGCCATGTACTCCTTCTTGCTGGACTTCGTGGCTGCTGACAACCACCGCTGGAAGTACGTGAACGGAGAGTGGGTCCCCGGGGGCAAGCCCGAGCCCCAGGCGCCCAGCTGCGTCTATATCCACCCGGACTCGCCCAACTTCGGGGCCCACTGGATGAAGGCGCCCGTCTCCTTCAGCAAAGTCAAGCTCACCAACAAACTCAACGGAGGGGGTCAGGTGGGTGTAATGGAGGGGGTGGTGGTGGCGCGGATGGCGGCGGCAGGGGGGGAGAGGGACTTCCTCGTGGTGGAGGGGACCTGCTTGAGCGGGAGGTGACATCTGTCCGGGAGAAACATCACAGCCTTCCTCTGTTAAGCCATCAGTGTTGTTTATAGTAACCTGATGAGGGCAGCACCAGGGCGCAGAGCTGGAGAGGGGGTCGGTGCTGAGCTTCACCTTTGGAGACTCAGGGGGTCTCAGGCTTTGGAACTTGCGCATTGAAGCCTTCAGATTCCCTAGGGGCAGACAAAAGAGCAGCCTTGGTGTTCAAGGGGCACTTTCAGGCTCAACCTGCACCACGGTGTTTGCTGCGTGGTCTGAACAGACTTGTAGATTTGTCCTCTTCTAAGGGTGGCTTTACTGGGGCGTTTTTACTGGGAGACCCCATGTTCAAGCAAAGCACAAACCAGCTCTGGCTTTTAAAGCGTCTCTAGCGTTGCTGGGAGCTTCAGAACGTTAATGCAGCAGGTCAAAGGATCT
Organism: Mustela nigripes; assembly: GCF_022355385.1. Classification (NCBI taxonomy): domain Eukaryota; kingdom Metazoa; phylum Chordata; class Mammalia; order Carnivora; family Mustelidae; genus Mustela; species Mustela nigripes. The sequence goes on along the minus strand of NC_081561.1, from coordinate 147,158,701 downwards.
CAGACGGGCATTCATTGCCTTTCCCGTTGTGGAGCACCTCACACTCCTTTTCCTAAATCAGTCGTGGGAAGCGGCACCTGGAGGGAAACCCACCAGCCTCCGCAGCAAAGACACTTCCTTGTGAGTGACAGCGTCTGCTGCTCCTTGGACATGCTTCTGTCCTCAGCAGCAGGGCAGATGGATGTCCTGTGATCTGATGGTCTTGTCGGTGGGCTTCCCGCAGATCATGTTGAACTCCTTACACAAGTACGAGCCCCGGATCCACATAGTGAGGGTAGGGGGCGCACAGCGGATGATCACCAGCCACTGCTTCCCTGAGACCCAGTTCATCGCCGTGACCGCTTACCAGAACGAGGAGGTGTGCGGGCGGGGTGGCGTGGGCCCTGGGAGGTCGTGAAGAATGCGGACAGCCCATGTGTTGGCGGACTTTAGACAGAAAAGTTTCGCCTTTTCAAGTAATCTGTTATCTCCATCAGACTGGGGCGGAGGGAAGAAGTTCTAGAAGTGCT
>NC_081561.1:147104096-147158182 GCF_022355385.1 Mustela nigripes | reverse complement strand
TGTCCACCCGTTTCTCCTTTAATCCTCTGTAGACCTGTCTATAAAACGAGAACCATCTATGTCCACCCGTTTCTCCTTTAATCCTCTGTAGACCTGTCTATAAAACGAGAACCATCTATTAAATCCTCCGAGTAAAAAGAACCAAATATTTAGGTTAATACTGTGAGAATTTCTAAGAACAAGTTGAAGGAGAGAGGAAATCTTTGGAGATCTTCCTGGAAGGGTAGGGGTATGGGGCAACCCTGCAAACCTGGGCAGTGTGGAGGGTCCTACAAACGGAAGGGGCAGCTGCACACAAAATCCCAGTTCATGCCTGTACATCTCTAAGTCTGACCCCAAAGGACAGACATTTTGTGACTCGCTGGTTAAGTTGTCAGAGTTGAGCTACTTGCTAAGCCGATTCTGGTGATGCTTTGAGCTATGTTTGTTTGATTTATGCACAGAGAATGTCGTCAGCAGTAGGTTGAACTCACTGTGAATTCCACTCAGAAAAGCAGCATTGAGGAACTTGCATAAATGTACTATTCTTTGCGAAATATGACAATTACTGAGCCACTTCAGACCCAAATAGAAAAATAGATCTGGAAGGAAGTCTGATTATGTTTGAATATTTAAAGGGGGCGGGGGCGGGGGCGGGGGGGTTACTGATGTTTCCCTGTTTCTAGGGACCAAATTAAATCGTCTGCCTGATGGACAGTGTACCAGTCGATGTGGTTTCTTGTTTTTCAGATCACGGCTCTTAAAATCAAATACAATCCATTTGCAAAAGCTTTCCTTGATGCAAAGGAAAGGTGAGAGAATTCTATATCCTTTGGGCAAAGAAATACACAGTAAGAAGAAATATTGCTGCAAATTGGATTTTCTGAATGTTCTCCTTTTTGACGACTCTACACTTTTTTGACAGAAGTGATCACAAAGATACGATGGAGGAACCTGGAGACAGCCAGCAGTCCGCGTACTCCCAATGTACGGTTTGTTGCACTCTGTCCGCACGTCCCTTGCTTCCAGGACTAGGCTGCTGAGAGCCAGCCCTGGGGATGCAAGTGAGAGCACATTTCTGGCGGGGGCCAGGTGGCCCTCCGTGGCCCGTGATGTCGGAGCTGTGTTAGGGCCGGTCTCCACTCGCCTCTGCTCTCCCTGAGGGTTGTGAATGCGCTTCTGGCACGTGGGACGGACGGGGAACGCAGGGACAATCCCCCCAGGCTCTGTTGTTCGGCTTCTAGGCAGACCCCACTATGGCTGGGTCGGAGTGTGGAGGTCTTGGTGGGGGTTGGACTCTGTTCTGTCGGGCAAGCGGAGAAGGCCTCGCCGTCCGCACTTGGAGATGGTTTCTGTCTGGGTTACTGGCGGCGGACTGGAGGCCCGCCTTTGGGATGATGCTTATGAGCAGGTCGGGTTTCTCCTGAAGCCCCTTTCGGTTCCAGGAATGGCCCAGCAGCTCCGGCGGGTTTTGCTGGTGGGAACAGTGGCGTGCAGGATGGGGAAAGTGCTGTAGGTCCAGCTTCCTTTCCGAGTTCCACGAGCCGGAACAAAGTGGCGCAGGTCCGTGGGGCAGCATCTGTAGGAGACACAGTCCCGTGTGGCCGCCCTCTCCGTGCAGGGAAGGGGCTCGGAGCCTGGACAACGGACATGATCGGGAGAGTCAGGGCTCACCGCCGCCTGTGGAGGCTGTGGGGACCAGCGTGGCACCTTCCGCCGACACTCATTTTGTGTTCTCTGTCCGTTAATCGTCTGTTGCACTAATTTAACCAACAGCTCCCCTGAAGGGGCTCGGGGTGCCATCATTTGGGCACGTGAAGGGGGCAGGCTTTGTGGGCAGATCCGGACCTTTCCCTCATTTCAGTGTTGTCTGAAGGTTGTCGGAAATTACAGCCAGAGTAGTTGTCCTCTTGGGGGTTACTTTTCTGAATTTAAAGCAACAGCAACAATAAACTTAAAAGCAGTGACTAGAGAAGAGATTGGAGTGTGAGAGGTGGGCAGGGCGGCGTCGGGATGGTTTTCTGGCGGATGTGCACGGCGGGGAGAAGGTGAGCCTAAAGCAGAAGGACAGTGGGCAGAAAACAGCACACGTCCAGCCAGGACACAGCCCCCGTCCTGGGGAGGTGGTCGGAGCAGCCGAATGGAGGCTGGGGGTGCCACGGGCCGGACTCACCCCGTGTGTCTTGAGCTCATCTGGCTCTGAATTTCGTGTTTCTGGGTTTTTTCATGCTCAGCAGTTAGGGCCTGGAAGCTGACGGGCTGGGAAGATTCTGGCAGGTTTGAGAAGGAGTGGTTGAAGAAGCAGTAGGCGTTGGCCAGGGCTGGGGTCCCCAGCTTTTCTCAGGTGCTCTGTGGGTTTGGAAATCCTGTCAACCTGTGGCCTCTGCTGTGGAGCTGAAACCCAGATGCCTTAAGACTTGGACTAGGAGACCTCACTTGGTCGGGGACCCTTCAGGAAGAGTTCCAGTCCCAGATTCCGAGTCTCAGCTCTCCTGTCCGTCCTTTAAATTGATGCAGGCCAGGCAAAGGCCGGTTACTCAGCATTCTTTTCTCACAGCAGGGGGGTGGCTCATCCCTGGAACCAGCAGCCTGTGCCCACCCGCCACCCCCCACCCTCAGTTCGGAGGGCCCCTCTCTCTTCCCTCCACGCACGGCTGTGAAAGGTACCCTGCCCTAAGGAACCACCGGCCAACCCCCTACCCCAGCCCTTACGCACACCGGAATAATTCTCCAAGTAAGTCTTGCGTCGGAGTCGGCCTGGGTGTGGGGGTGGATGGAAGCCACCGTGCAGGAAGGCATCTGTAGGAGGGACTCCAGAGATCCGGGGGCGGGGGAGGGCCTCTTCTGGAGCGCACGCCCAGGCCAGGTCTTCAGCAGCTCGAGAGGGACCTTTATTTCAGGTCCGTGCTGCTGCTGCTGGCTCAGCCCCCGTGAGGTCCAGCCAGGGGCTTGTGGTTCCGAATGCACTCAACGACTGCTGGAGCTTTTCCACCCAGAACTGTGGGTCTGTCTCTAGGTTCCCATGTTTGGGTGTTTCAGGAACCTCTCCCAGGTGACGATGTTGGGTCCTGCAGGCGTAAGGATTACTGGCCAGACCCCTGCACGACCGCCCGTGATTCTCCCACTGATCCGCTAAGTCTGTTTCTCCATGTGTGGTGCCTGGACCTGCGGCAGCGTCACCTCGAACCTGGCCCAGGCGCACCGAATGAGCGGCTCCAGGAGCCCGATGTGTGCTTACAGACGACGGACGCAGGGCCGGACCATTAGGATCCATTTGTCTAGCTTCCTCTAACGCCACCTATGCCCAGACTTAATTTTGTCTGGCCCTAAAAGGAGGAACATGGCTAATGAACACCATAAAACAAATAAACAATTAAAGCTGATTTGAAATGAAAGGAGCTGATTTGGTAAAGAAACAGTCATGGGGTCTTGTTCAACCAGCGGCCAGACTCAGAGTCTAGAAGATCATATTTTCGTCTTGCCCAGAGTAATGCTTTTTAAGATCTTTTCATCTCTCTCTCTCTCTCTCTTTTTAAATGATTTTATTTATTTATATGACAGACAGAGATCACAAGTGGGCAGAGAGGCAGGCAGAGGGTGGGGGGAGCAGGCTCCCCGCTGAGCAGAGAGCCCAATGTGGGACTCGATCCCAGGACCCTGGGATCATGACCTGAGCTGAAGGTAGAGGCTTTAACCCACTGAGCCACCCAGGTGTCCCAAGATCTTTTCATCTCTTAAGAAATAAAAATTTGGAAAAAGGCAGGTTAAAGTTATATTTATGTTTATTTTTAAAGATAATGAATTCCCGATCAAATGATCGTAGGATTCCTTTTCTACAGGGCATCTGTTGATCTGAAGATAAAGAAAAAGCTTGGGTTTACTGGAATTTATTTTCTAATATATACATTTGACCATAATTATTTGCCTTTGATGACCAATTAAATGGGCCAATGGATAGTCTTCTTTTTTTTTATTCTAAAAAAAAAAATTACTTATTCATTTGAGAGAGAGCGAGAGCACAAGCAGGGGGAGCAGCAGGCAGAGGGAGAGGGAGAAGCAGGCTCCCGGCTGAGCAGGGAGCCCGATGCAGAACCAATCCCAGCAGGATCCTGACTGGAGCTGAAGGCAGCAGCTTCCCCCCCCCCCCCGACGGAGCCCCAGGTGGGCTGGACAGCCTTCTGTCCCATGCCGCACCCCTTCTGTCTCGGGTGCGGGGTAGCTCCACTTGTTGCTAGTGTTTCGCTGCATCCTTACACTCTTGGAAGCCCGCCCGCCCCACTAATGATGCTTTCTTATGCCCGCAGCCTATTCTGACAATCCATCGGCGTGTTTGTCCATGCTCCAATCCCACGAGAGCTGGCCCAGCCTTGGGACCCCCACCCACACCGGCATGCTCCCCATGAGCCACGGCACGGGCCCGCCCACCAGCTCCAGGTAACGCATGTCTGCACGTGAGGTGCGCTGTCCCGGGGTCGTGAGGGTGACATCATGCCGTTCCCACCCATGGATTTCTATTCTGCTGCTCACTGTGGGCAGCCGGGCTGTCATTGGCAGTTCTGTCACTAACCTGGGATCCCAGGTTACATGACGGCGTGTTAGTGTTCCAGTCTGTCTTCCGGGAGAACTGGTGGCCCTTGGGGTGGCAGGCGTGCAGCTGGGCTGTGACAGAGGGAAACCAGGACCCCCATCCCGGCTCTGATACTTCCTAGTTCCTAAAGGGGACAAGTCTCCTAAACTCTCCGAGCCTCATTTCTACAAGAAAAAAATATGCTGTATCGCCCGTCCTCAGCTTGTCTTTACAGAGTTGTTGGGGTCAGCAGATGAAATTTGAAGAAATGTTTCTAGAACCAGTTTTGACAAGAGCTATTAAATTAAGGGGAAAAAAGTGTTGGCTTTTCTGTGGCTACAGGATCAAAGTCCTGAACATATATGCCGATAACTAGTAAAGAACCATGAATATTTTATTATTAGCTTGAAAATAATGTACAGGGAGATCTCCTTACAAATCAAGCTGATTGGTAAATGTATTGCTGTTTTTCATAGGGTTATTAAAAAATAAGTCAAAGTTGAAAGTCAACTTTTGTTTTCTGAAGAAACAGGCTCAGAGACATTAAACGATTTAACAGTTGTTGGCTCACAGCAGAGTGAGTCTGTAGACAGGTTATCTTGACTACAAAAGCAGTGTGATTTATTATATATAGAATACCAAAATATGCCCCAAATCTTAATTCTTTTGGCTAGGAAAAAATTCCTTTATAATGAGAATCTAAGTGTCTACTTTTTTTGTTGTTGTTAAAAGATTTGCTTATTTATTTATTTGACAGAGATAGAGAGGGAGACATCACAAGCAGGCAGGGAGGCAGGCAGAGAGAGAGGAGGAAGCAGGCTCCTGGCTGAGCAGGGAGCCCGATGCGGGGCTCGATCCCAGGACCCTGGGATCGTGACTTGAGCTGAAGGCAGAGGCTTTAACCTGCTGAGCCACCCAGGTGCCCCTAATTGTCTGCTCTTAAAATATTAAGCGAACAGTGCACAAAGCAGCCAGCTGTTCAAGGGCCAGTGGTGGCCCAGAACCTGCAGACCATTAAATGGACTAACCTGCAGGTTGCAAACCGCTGGCCCTGGGGGTCCCTGCAGTCCCACAGCCCTCCCATTCTGATGGGGCATCTCAGCGCTGTTTCTTCTCTCCGTGTAGGGGACAGTAAACTACTTTGTTCAGCTCAGGTTTGTTTTCGAGGTCAGATACACCTGAAATACGGCCGGGGCTTGGTAGACAGCACAGCTCAACTCGGACGTTCTTCTGTAGAAAGACATTTTCTCAAAGCAACGTTAGCGTAGTCGGATGCGGTTTAAATCTGTATGTCCAGCGGCTTCCTCCGTGGGTCGGAAAACAGGCTGGAAAGTAGCCGCAGCCCAGGGGGCCCGACACAGCCCGTGAAGGGCCGCGCTGGGATCTGCGCCGGGGTCTGGCTCCGGGCTGCTGGCCCTGCGCGGTGTCCCGCGGACCTGCTGCTGCACCGGGTGGCGCGGGGGACGGTGCGGGCGTCGGGCACTTTTGGTACCCTGCTGTCCGGGAGGGTGCTGTGTCCACGGCAAGAGCCCAGCAGTGCAGCGGGGCCAATGAACACAGCCTGGGCATGTCCCCTGGGACCTCTCAGGGTGTCTGGTCCCGAGCCCCAGACGACGGCCTGAGCGCGGGCGCTCGGCAAGCTCTGCGGGCGGTCCGTCCGCTACTTCGGTTTCTGGCCGGGAGGGGACAGTGGCTCTGCGCACCCAACAGAGCGAACGGCCTGCGGGGACGGCCCCGTCCAGGGCGCCAATCGGGGGAGGGGGTCTCGGGGTCGGGGTCCCCGTGCGCCGTCTGGAGCCTCTCTCCGCGTCTCTCCGCGTCTCCGGCGGCCTGAGCGTCTCCGTTTCTCTCCAGCCAGTACCCCAGCCTGTGGTCCGTGAGCAACGGCGCCATCACGCCCGGGGCCCCGACGGCGGCGATGGCCAACGGGCTCGGCGCGCAGTTCTTCCGGGGCTCGCCCGCGCACGCCGCGCCTCTCACCCACCCGGGGCAGGCTTCCTCCTCGTCCGGATCCCCGCTGTACGAAGGGGCCCCCACGGCCACAGACATTCCCGACAGCCAGTACGACGCGGCGGCGCAGGCCCGTCTCCTAGCCTCGTGGACGCCGGTGTCGCCACCTTCCATGTGAAGCGAGGCCTGCGCTGGGACAGACGCCGGACTTCGTGTGCGGCCTCCGCTGCGGACCTGGTTGCCGTTCGGGGTACAACGCGGCAGCTCGTGGGTCCAGGGGAGAAAATAGTCCCCACCACCCTCCCTTTAAAGCAAGAGGAGGGGCCGCGTCCTGCTGTTCTCGGGCGCGCGGTGGCCGCGGTCCGCGGCCGCTGGGGTGCGCAGGTGCATTCGGTCCGGAGGCCTCGCCGCTGGCCGGACTTACCGCGATTCACAGTAAAAATGATATTCTGGGGTCCAGAAACTGTCTGCCTCTCTAGGGCACATGGGCGACTTGGCCCATCGGAGTCTATAAACTCCAGCGGTCCTACTTGGGCAAGGTAAAAAGCACACTTAATTCCCTGCCTTTGCTTGGCGGTAGTTTCCAGGCCCTTTGTGGCCGGGGCCACGGCGCGAGCTGCGCTGCGACGGACAGAATCCTGTCACCGCAGCTGAGGACCGCAGATTGTAGTTGAAACGCAGCTTTGCCTGCTCTGCCTGCTAGAAGGTTTGTTCCCAGCATAGGTAGTTAACCTCTCGTATTGTTAAACCTATGATTGTTTATATTTTTCTTCTAAGTAGCCAAAGACAATCAGCAGGAAACATTTTCTGCAAAATAAAGGCAATATCTGAATTTGGCTGGTTTAGTTATTATCTAGACTTCTCTTTTGGGGGCGGGATTTGGTGATGGCTGGTGTGAGGACCTTGTCCCAAACGGGCATTTTTAAATCTGTTGTGAACCCTGATACTTTCTCCAGTGAGCAGCGAGCGGAATCCACATGTATTTACTCAATGCTAATTACCACAAACATGCAAAAGATGACAAGTGATTTTCAAGAGATTAGGTAGCCAGCACTGAATCGCGGATAGCGACAGCATAGAACAGTAAAGACGAGCGTGAGATGTGTGTCCGATTCAAGCAATTCAAAGAAAAGCAGATCCAATGAATTGACAAAAACTTACAGCTTCTATGTTTGGACAATATGGCATTTCTAAGTATCTTTCCTGCTTGTGTTCCCAGCGGAGAACCAGCATGGTGCTTTGTGCTTGATCGGGGCAATTTCTCCATCTAGTGGCTGAATCCTTCATTTGATGCTACTCTTCGGGGCTTAATACATTCAGAAGCTCTGCTTGCTGAGAGCGTGGATGGCCCGGCCACTGGAGCTCGGCCAGTAGGGCAGCATTATGGATGCACGTGGTATCATGGACGTTGGAGGTTAAGAGGAATAAGGCTAAGGGGCTTTGAACCCTCCTGAAGAAGTGGGGGAAGTGTTTAAAGGTCAGCATTGCTCACTTATGAGTTACCGTACTGAACTCATGCCCTATCATTGCCAGGGTCACAGTCCAGCGCTCAGGTCTACCTGCCCTTCTGGGACACGCACTGATCCACTTGGCTTACTGGGTGTGAACCCAGAACTCAGTGCGGAGGGCTGAGAATTTAGAGTACTGTTGCCTGCCGTCCACGTGGGACATGGTTCTCCTCAGCCATTTTGCCCTTGAAAGTTTTTCTCGATGTCACAACTACTAGATTTAATGCCACTTGCATGCAGATGCGTCCTAAATCAGACGATTTATCGACAGATGCATTAGAAGAATATTTTTTCAGTAAACTGCTGCCCAGATAGAACTGGGAGATGAAACTGGCCCTGGTCTGCACTGTGGCTCCTGCCCGGCCGAGGTGCCAGCAGAGGCTGCTGGAGAAGGGCTGGGATTTGAGGGCGTGGACAGCCCCTTGGGCTCTCACAGCGCTGGGAGTCCACCCGGCTCTGTGAAGGCTGCTGCCAGGGTCTTGTCCTCCTAGGGTCCACCCCAGCGGCCATCCGCTTGCAGGCCAGCAAGTGTCAGGACTCCAGGACTAACCTGAAGGCATAAGAGGAGGCTGGGTGGAAGGTTCTAGAGGGCATGGCCAGGGGCCACAGGGAGACTGAGTCATATGGCCCTGTCTGCAGGGGCTATTTATATAAACCAAACAGTGTTTTTCTGGTTGTGCCACGGGGCAGTGACAGCCACATAGTGCAAAGAGCCTGCAGTTTGGTCCAGAAGACCTGGATTTGAGTGAGAGTTACCCACTCCAAGAATTCAAGTTCCGTATCTGCAAAGACAGAGACAAAAATGCTCGCCCATCAAGGCTGTTGTGAGAAATGAAAGAGAGAAAGCTCTTGGAAAGTGGGTAGAAACAGTGACGTGTGCTATAGCATCGTAGGTAAGATTCCAATCCAATAAAACAAATTGTTGCCAGCTCTCTTTATGGAACCCTTAGAATAAGGTACGGCTGCATAGAAGGAACACCTAGTCGAGATCCTTGGCCATCGGTCCTGACTCAGAACGCAATGGGAACGTCCTCTGAGGTGTTTCTCTACCAGGATTAAGGGAGGTTTTAAAGTTTTCAAGAACAATAAATATATAGCCCAATTTTTAAAGAAGGAATTATACAATATGACCTCCTTGTCTTTGGGGCTCCAGAGGGTCTATACAAGGTGAAAGTGGCCTTTAAACATTGTTCCCTGCCACTTTGAATGTCTGTGGTCAGACTGTTTCATTCTTTTTCTTTTTAGGGAAGGTGGTGGTAATAGATAAGGATTATGTCTTCTAAAAAGAAAAATACTTTTCAAAATATGTATTTAAAAGGAGATGTGTCATGAACACATTCCTGACCAGGAAAAAGGGCAAGTGAATCATGATATGTGTGCAAGATTAAGATGGCACATCTGAAATCAGGTTAAAATTACAGCCAACTGGAAAACTAGAAGCTCACACAAAGTTAAAGGGATCTAAATCCCCAATTCTTTTAATTTTTTGGCATAATATTATATATATTTTTAAAAATGCATTATCCCACGCTAGACAATTATAGAGCTGTATAATAAAAACACTGCATTTGGATTATGGAAGTATACCCAGAAACCGGCAAGTGGCTTGTGATTAAAATCATTTCTCCTCAATTCCCAAAGCTGTAGTTTTGAGAAGAAAAGCTTATTTTTCTCATATCTAAATACGTTTATAATTCTAAATTTTTTCTCATATAAAAACAGAAGAGGCTAGGCCACCCGGGTGGCTCAGTGGGTTAAACCTTCTGCCTTCAGCTCAGGTCATGGTCTTGAGGTCCTGGGATCGGGTCCCACGTCGGGCTCCCTGCTCAGTGGGAAGTCTGCTTCTCCCTCTGCCACTGCCCCTGCTTGTGTTCTACTCTCATTATCCCTCTCTCTGTCAAATAAATAAATAAATAAAAATTTAAAAAATAATTTCTAGGGTGCCTGGGTGGCTCAGTCGGTTAAATGTCCAATTCTTGATTTTGGTTCAGGGATTGAGGCCCACATGTGGGGAATCTGCTTGTCTCCCTCTCTCTGCCTCTCTCTCTCTCTCAAAGAAATAAATCTTTTAAAAATAATTTCACATTAGGAATTATAAATAAAATGTATTGTTTTTAAGTTTTCAAACATATTAGTATAAAACTATGATATCATTAGCCTGCAAAGAGTTAGTATTTTATCAAATAAATTTCATGTAAGCATAGCAATGCCGTGTGGGTTTATAACATGTTAAACAAATATATGACTGCAGAGCCTTGGGGCAGGGAGACATGTAGCCACCGCGGAGTAAGGTGGCCACGCTACCGGGAGGCGGGGCACTGTCCCTGGAGCGTCGGCAGTGATGAGAGGAAGGTAAGTGCCATCAACTTGAAAATAACAGAATTGCAGCTCGGAAGTCAACAAAGGAGATCGACGGGAATTATAGAAAATATTCAGTTCTAAACAAGGAGGAAAAAGTTGAAAAAGATGGGCCAATTGGAAAACAAATAGCAAGCTGGTGATTTTAAACTCAGGCTTGTCGAGAATTAGAGTCCGTGCGAGCCGTCTAAACAAAGCAAAGGCACGGGCTGTCAGACGTGGAGCGAAAGCAAGATCTAGCGGTGCTCCCTAAGCCAGTGCACTTGAAATCTCGACGCCCGTGTGTCAGAAGAAAACCCCGGGAGAAGATTCGCCATGGGCAGAAATGCGGGTCGAGACGAAGCTGGAGTGTCTGTGTGGATCGTAGGTCGGCTGGGCCACAGAGCACAGAATAGTCCAGAATAGGGCAAGCCAGGGGAGCAATGGTTCGGGAGCCTCCTGTGGGCGCAGGAGCGGGGCTGTGCAGGCACATCTTCCGCCGGAGGACAGGGCCAGCGACACCCGCTGTGGGCCGGCGACTGCTGGGAATGGGAATATGTACTGTGATTGTCTCTTGTTCGTAGGGCCCGGGGGGTGGGGCAGAAACCTTTTATCTGCTAGAGTGGCCTCCAGAAGTGGCGGAGGTCACGAGACCGAGTGCCGAGTCCGACGCTGGGATCATTTGTTCCCACGAGGGCAGACCGTGACTGCTGCATCATCGGCCTCTTTACTCTTGCCTGTACCTGCGCCCTTCACCGTGGCACTGCTCGGCTCCTCCCCCCAAGGGCAGAGTCTCCTTTCTCACTTTTCACGTCCCCAGATTAGCCGTGTGACCTACTTTGTCCAGTGGGACGTGGGCAAGAGGGACAATGTGTTGGTGGGGAGACAAGGCTTCAGCCACTTCCTCGAGAATGTCGCTGGACTCTTCCCTTCTGGGCCCAGAAGGCGCACGGAAGGAGCAGAGCCCTGGCAGCCGACCCGCAGAACTGCGGTGTCAAAGGGAGCTTTGCCTGCAGGCTCACGGGCACCGCGTCACGTCACTGAGATCTTCTGGGGGTCGCTCTGCAGCAAAAGCAAATCGCTATGGAGACTGGTACCTAGAAGTGCGACGCCCCCGTAGCCAGAAACTGAACCATGTGAGGTTCGCTTTGGGATGGCTGGTGGAAGGCCAGGAACGCTTTAGATCTGGGGGTGTGGCGACCCATGCTCACCAGCACAAAACGTTTGGTAAAACTGTTTACCTGTGGTAACTGGGAAGTTAGGGAAGTCACCGGGGAGCGTGCGGAACTGGGCAGCTGGTGCCCGCACCGAGGACTGAACGGCTGTCGGCAGCAGGTGGTAACACAGAGATGAGCCAAAAAAGGAACGGGCCAGTCTCCAAGCAAAACATAGAGGGAATTTACAGGTTCCAGAACTTGCTAGGGAATCATTTCTCATGTCCAGTCTGTCCAGCTTGGGCCAAAAGCAAATTGGGAGCACTGCTCGAACGGCACAGCTGTGGGATGAAGACCACATCAAGGGTATGAAACAACCTTTGTTAAGACTTCCGAATGGATCAGGGGGATTCTAGAAAACCTTTCTACTGCAAAACATCTCTAAAATTGTAAGGACTTTATCTCACACCTGCCTCAACTGTCCAGAGGGCTGTGCAGCCGGAGCTCCCCGTCATGCATCAGTGACTCGTCCAGCCGTAAACCTGGGCACGGGCAGCACTGATCTGTCGTCACAAGGAAATGGGAGTTTCCACAGTTCTCAAGGGGCTCCTCAAGTTGAGCTTGTGGTGACAAGGTATGAAGGAGGTGCCCAGAGAAAGGAGCTGGGAAACATCCCTTCGCCCGAGCTCAAGAGGTATCCTGAACCCCAGCGTCTTCTCCAAAGACAGCAATAGGGCACACCATGGAATAAAAGATGAAACTGAGGAAGAGCTGGCGAGATAGGTGAATGTTCCTGAGTCTCAGACCAGCCTTCTCACTCCTCAGAGCATCCAAGATTTGCAGAGACAGTACCAGATTACAGATAAGGAGCAGGACGGTGTTAAAAAAAAAAAAAAAAAAAAGGATCTATTTTATCAAGAACACGAACTCTTCAGGGCAGCAAGCGGATTGTCCCACTGGCCACTTGCTGGGCCGGTTGAAAAGTGCTGTGAAATTTATTCAACAGAAGACACACAACCCAAAAGACACCAGGAGCTTGATCAGCAGTGCACAAGGGAACAGAGGAAGGCGTCGTACCGGAGGAAGGAAAGAGGCCACCAGGGAGTGTGGACCCAGAGGCCATGGGAGCCAATGGGTTTGAAGAGGGTTTCAGGTTGTTGGCAGGGGTGCTATGCTTGTGTCCATGTGGACAGCCGTCGAGTTTGAGAGGAGTTGATGGTAAATGTTAGAATGTTAAAACATGAGAGAAACAGCAAAACCTCTATGGGAAATCTAGAAACCCCACACGACTCTCTGAGGGAATGGTTTGGCTTACGTCTGGAAAGACAGAGCAGAGGGCTTAAAGAATCCCATCTGAGCCAGTAAAAATGTGGTTGCCTTTGAAGGCAAGGGTCAACAGCTAATAAGAAAGGACACGGGGTTGAAAAGTCGGGGCACCTGGGTGGCTCGGTCAGTTAAGCAACTGCCTGGAGCTCAGGTCATGATCCCAGGGTCTTGGGTTCGAGTCCCACATCTGGCTCCCCACTCAATGGATAGTCTGGTTCTCCCTCTCCCTCTGCCCCTCCCCCACTCGTGTTCTCTCTCTCTCTCTCTCAAATAAATAAATAAAATCTTTTTTAAAAAAGGACATGAGGTTGAAAAGTCAGGAATCTATAGAAATGTTGTAAGAGTCTGCAGAGAATTCTTTAAACCTGAGGAAGTGAAGATATCTTACTAAGCCAAGAGAAGGTCAAGTACGAGCTCTGTGGGGCTCAGGAGAGTAAGTCACACAACGAAGAGCACAGAGTGTACGTCAGAGTACACGTCTCGACCACAGAGAGCACGGAGCAGCTGCCGCCAAGAGCGGAAGGCTAAGTCAGCTACACGGAGAGCTCCAAGAGCAGAGCAGACAATACCAGACAGCTCGGGGGGCTCGGAAAATGCTTTGCCTCAGACGGGGATGAAGATGAACAGTTCACCCTGGTTCTGAAGGCTGGAGCACAGAGTGGGGAGCAAGCCAGCCACGTGAAGTATCAGACGACCCAGAGCTCGGCTGGTCATCAGAGTGAGAAAGTGAACACTGAAGAGGGAACACGGACAAGTATTCTCTGGGGGGCACTCTAGGAGCGATAGAAGGTGAGAGAATTAGTAAGCAAGGTTTGAGTTCGGTGACAGCGATGTGAAGCTTGCTCTGTTCCACAGTAAAAGCTCACCTGGAATCGGAATGAAATGTCTGCACCTGAAAGTTGAATCTCTTAACGAGTTCTTCGAGCAGGAGACCTGGCTTTGCAGGGGCAGCTGTGTCTGCAAGACCGTGGGCGGAGGGTAACCAGCCGATGGTGACCAGCAGGCCTCTTCCGAGCATCCTCAACGGGGGAGCATCCATCGTGCACGGACACACATCGGGCTGTGTCTACACCAAAGCAAAGAGATTCACCAAGAAGTGTCCCCCACAGAGACATCAGATGCCTCCTCTGGACCCAGGGCCAGCTCCTGAGGAGGAGGGACCACAGGCTCTTTGGCCCACACCTGTGTGTGAGCTAGTGTTCTTTTTCTTTTTTAAAAAACTAAAAAAATATATTTTAAGCGAACTCTACATCACCCATGGGGCTCGAACTCAGGAGTGAGGATGAAGCGTCTATGCTCCCCGGACTAAGCCAGGCTGTTTCTCATTAAACAGGCAGCATCTTGAGGTTTCTTTCTTCCTTGTCTTTCCTCATTTACAGAGGTTTGGGGTTGTGAAGGGCCTCACGTCTTCACAGTACATAACTTTGATGCCCGAGAGCAAACTAATCTGTTCAGAAAAGACTATTCTGAAAGTCTTGTCTCATTCGCAGAAAGAGCAAATAATCCATCCCTAACAAACGAGGTCATCATTTTCATGGATACCCGCCCCCCTGCCCTTAGCCTGTTCAAGAACAAGCCTACACTTGCATGTGAGCAAAGGAAGAGCGACCCCGATCCTACGGGATCGCATCTGACGTTTGTATGAGCATCTCCCCTCATCGAGCCTCCGTGCACCCACCTCCAATGACTGTTTGGTGGGAGCAACTCGTTACACAGGCGTTTCACGAGCTTCCACGTTTGTAGCGAGCTGGATTTGATTACTCAGTCCCCCAGTTCTGCAGAACCTGACTTTGTCCTCCCGCCGCGTTAATCGGTTTGATGGGATAACGCTGTGTAACAAACAACCCCAGACCTCAAGTACTCTCGAAAACCGAATCCTGTTTCTCACTCAGACTGCGTGTCCGTGTTTATGACGGAGGTCTGTGGCTCTACTATGGGCAGGGGGGGTCTCAAAACGGTCCGTGGGTTTTTTCCTCAGGGACCGGGCTTGAGGGAGACCTTGTCTGGGTACACAGTTGTCACGGTGGAGGCTGGAAGTGGGAAGAGATTCAACAGAATCTCCAGCAGCGGAAACTCCAAGTGTTTCCTTCTTTCTTCCTTTTTTTCTTTTCTCTTTAAAGAATTTTTTTTTCAAAGATTTATTTTTATTTTTAGGGAGAATGAGAGCAGGTTGGGAAGGGGCAGAGAGACAGAGAGGTTCTGAAGCAGACTCGGCCCTGAGTGTGGAGCCCAACGTGGGGCTCGAGCTCTCAACCCTGAGATCACGACCGGAGCCGAAATCAGGAGTCAGGTGTTCAACTGACTGAGCCACCCAGGCGCCCCGAGATTTATTGATTTATTTGAGAGAGAGAGAGGGTGAGAGAAAGAGAGAGGGTGTGCTCGCGAGCTTGGGGAGGGCCGGGGGGAGAGGCAGGAAAGCAGAACCCCACTGAGCAATCTGAGCCCCATGTGGGGCTTGATCCGATGACCTTGAGATCGTGACCTGAGCTGAAACCAAGAGTTAGAGTCTTAACCAACTGAGCCACCCAGGTGCTGCCCCCCCAACCTTCCCACGTTTCTTAAACCTTTTACTGGTAACCGGCAAGCTTTAACTTTCACCCATATTCTACTAGCCACGTCCAGTCCCATGGCTAAGCCCCACGTCAGGGGAATGGAGAACCCTAACTCCCCGCCCAGAGCGTTCCGTGGGAGACAAGAGTGAATAGTCAGGAGACAGCAACACAGCTTAGCATCACCGATCCAACTTTGAGCCAAATAATTTAGTGGTTTTTTTCCCCACCACAAATAAATACTTTTTAAGTAATAGCTTCTTAATGACTTGTCGTGTGTATAATCAAGAAATGTTGTGTTCCAGTCCTAATTAATGTATCTCCTGTGTTTGGTAAATGATTTCAAATGTCATTAATATACTATTTTAAAAGTCCTTATGAAAGAAAAGCTCACCCCTCCCTTTTCTCCTTTCCTTCATTTGTCGCCTGTGATTACTTTTTACCATGACTCACAGAGAACCTGCGTTAATAAACATTCTTCTTAAAGTAAAATTTGGTTCTACAAACTGGTGGGAGAAAACATTATAATTACAAAGATGTTTACATAGCAAAATCCCTTAGAAAACAAACCAGACAAATAAAGTAAGAGAAGACTTCAAGCGAGACACTTGTCTGTGAGCTCAGGGGTCTTACCGGGTAAATGCCGGACACTGGCGGTGCGTGGTGCGGGACCAGCCCCGCGTCCACACCCCCTTCCCTGCAGAGCGGTCTCCCTGCTGAGAGTTGGAGCGGCCCTCCCCGCCACACGGACTCTGTCCTGGAGCTGATTTGCGTGCGGAGGTTCTGGAAACGGAGGTTCCCCTTCCCAACTCGGCTCACGACGGGCCCCCCGCCCCTCCCCTTCTCCACTTGAAAGGGAAGGTTGACTGCTGACTCACCAGGATCTTCATTGACTCAGGTGTAAAAGCCTCCAGACATCAAACGGAAGGACAATTGTCCAATTTCAGGGCCTCATAAAGGTCCCAGGCTCCCACCAATAAATCCCACGAGACACTTCCCAGCAGCCAGACACATACCGCTTTGGGTCCCGCCACCCACAGAAGCCAGCCGGCCGCCGACCTGACTCCCAGCCCGTAGATCCTGGAAGCTGGTAATGGCTGTCATTTTGGGCGATTCTGATGCGTTTTCACTATTCTGAGTTCATCGCATCTGTCAGCTCAGCCTCCTGAGCAACCGGTCCTCTTTTCATAGGAAAAGAGGCTGAGGTAGAGAGTGGTGAACTCTCTCTTCCAAGGTCACACAGCTGGGAAGGGGGGGGTAAGACACGTGCCCAGGAACCCGAGTGTGCTTGGCTTGGCAGGACTAAGGCCGGTGTGCCTCCCAGGTCTGACATGTGGGACCACGGAGGGGTGACACACGCACAGACAAGGCTGCCATGGCTCCAAGGGGGAACCCAAGAGGCATCTGATAGGTAAAATGACATTATACAGGGGAGATGGTGTCAGTGGGCTTAGCAAGGGCCGCTCGCCGGGAGCAGGGGTGGAGGGAGGAAGGGTAGGAGAGGAGCGTGGAGGGTGGCGGGCGGTCGTGAGGGGCAGACGGGTGTTGGAAGAGCGAGGCGCGCCGAGCCCACACTCCGGCACGCTGGTGTCCTGCCCCCTTCGGTCGGCCAGGACGCAGCGGGCACACGTGCGTGCTCAGCTGGTCTCAGGGTGGGGAGCAAGCGCCGTCGCTGCATCCAAGGGAGAGGCGTGTTAAAGGAAGACACACGGGAATCATGCCGAGTCTTCGGAGAAAGGCAAGCTGGGCCGGGGCTGCGTTGAGGAAGGTTGTGAAGATCATGTCTCCAGGGAGTGACTGAAGCCAGGCCTGAGTCCCAAAGCCCCAGGCAGGGGGAGATTGCTGGGGGCGCTTTCCTGGGGACCCCGCCGCAAGCAGAGACAGCGCCCGGGAGGTCCACGAGGACGGACGGACGGACGGAGCGGAGGGAGCAAAGAAGGGAGGGAGGTAGAGGGGCGGGGGCAGGGCAGGACCCGGCGGGGCAGGGGCAGCCAGGACTGGGGTGGTCTTCCATCACGGTGAAACGCGTACACCAGAAACAATTTGCCATCGTCACTGTTTGTATGTGCACAGCTCGGTGGCTTCAGGGACACGGTCTTCGTCGCGAACCATCCCCACCGTCCGTCGCCGGAGCATTTTCATTCTGTCCCCTCGGAACCCTCCCTCTCCTGGCCCCGGCCACCAGCCTTCCCGTTTCTGTCCCTGCGGATGTGATGACTCGAGGGACTCCCAGAAGCGAGATCTTACAGGGCGTGTCTTTTGTGACGAGCTCCTTCCACTGAGCCTCACGTGCTCGAGGCTCGTCCCTGTGAAGGGGATTTCCTTCCTTTGAAGCCTGGCTGATATCCTGTTGTTCGCAGCACATGTTCACAAAGATTTCATTGATTTACGGGGGAGAGGGGACGCACAGGAGCTGGGGGAGGGGCAGAGGGGGAGGGACCAGCGGACACCCTGCGGAGCGGGGAGCCCCACGCGGGCTCCGTCCAGGATTCCGAGATCATGACCGGCGCCAAAATCACGAGTCGGGCGTCTGCCGACTGAGCCACCCAGGAGCCCCGTCTTTTCTTTTGTTTCCTTTAAAAAGAGTTAAAATGTTCCTTGATTCGTCTACCAACCGTAAGACTGACTGGGTTTCACAAAAGAAGAGGTACCCGCCGGGAAGGGTTAGGTTCAGGGTGGGCCTTGCCACAGGAAGCCCTCGCCCCTGTGCCCGGTGATCAGCACAGAAGGGGAAGCCAAACAGTTGGGCATCTGTTCTGCATTTTGCGAGGCATCTTTATAATCTTTCAGCGCCGATGTGGAAAGTATCGACCATCTCTCAGGAAGAGAGCGTGAACAATGAACACACTTATTTAATATCAGCAGTTTGGTACCATTCTAAAAGTATATCTGAAAGTATTTATTGGTCCAAAGATCTTGCTAAGAGAAGAGCTGAGATGCAGATCACATCAACCTTCTCATGAGGTTTAGATAGAAAAGTCGACTTGAGTCTTTCATTTGGGATTGAAATGTCTGTAGTTTATAATGCAAATTCATAGGAAAAGTTTTGTGCTTAGAAAGAATGATTTTTAAAGACTGTACTTTTAAATAACATAATGTTTGGATTATAAGAAACACTGTTGACCAGATCCAAAGAAAAAGCTGATCTTAGGGGAGTCACCCACTAGGAGAATCCACTTTAAAATTGTGCTTATGATTTTTTCCTAAAATCGCCTCTGAGCTGTGGAGTATGTTCCAGTAGGAAACTAGGATCCGTTGTTTAACGGATAGTAATAAAGATACCGAATGACCAGAGAACAGAACCCAGGGACGGTGGACTGGAGGTCTCTACCAGGACGATGCAGGAGTCGTGGCAATATAACAACCCAGGCCGTGGAGGAAGGGGATACCGCCTGCCGGCTGCGAGCCAGGACGTTCAATAGTGGCTTCACGGAGAAGCTGGAAAGGCCAATCAGACCATCCGTGACTCTGTCATCTGTTCATGACTCTTCCCAGTCAAAGAAAAGGGAAAATATTTTTTTCCAAAATTTTGTTTAGATTCTAGTCGGCGAACATACAGAGCAAGATTGATTTCAGAAGCAGAATTCAGTGATGCATCACGTACATCCGACTCCCAGGGCTCATCACGGCAGGTGCCCCCTTAGTGCCCCCCCCGCATCTCCCCCCCCCCCCCCCATTCGTTCTCTACCCTTAAGAGACTCTCCGGTTTGTTTTCCTCTCTCTCTTTCCCCCCATTCCCACAGGTTCATCTGTTTTCTTTCTTAAATTCCACGTATGAGTGACATCCTTTGGTATTTGTCTTACTCTGACTTTCTTCACTTTAGAATTGTTTCACTAATCGTTATTATTATCATAATAACAGAGCGTATTGTCCAGCATAATACACTCTAGCTCCGTCCATATTACTGCAAAGGGCAAGCTTTCATTCTTTTAAAGGGTTGCCCGAAAGTCAGGTCACTTACCCTATTACACCACTGGGTGAGGTGGTTCTCTCTGGACGTTTCAGGGCGAGCCCATCAATCCTGAGGGTTGTAGCTGCCCGTCTGCACCAGGAACAGTGGCCCCAGAGTTTCCCTCTGCCGGAAGCTCCCTTTCCTTGTGGGAAAGGATTCGGTGAATAATCTAGTTCTCTGAGTAGATACGAACCTGTTTGGATTTTCTGTTTCTTGTGTAGTCACTTTTGGAAACTCGTGTCTTGTAAAGACGTCCTCATTTAATCGGTTACTGAATATAAACAAAGCTTTTCCTAAAACCCCATTTTCTTTTCAACATGGATAGGAACGCCAGTGTTACTGCCTCTGATTCTCGATCTTTGAACCCGTCTAACTCTCTCTGAGTACCTGTTCCGTGAGACATTCCTCAACTTGAATAGATGTTTTCAGAGAACCAGGCTGGGTTTTCATTCTCTCTTTCATTGATTCTTTTACTTTCCTCTCTATCGTTCCCTTCCCCTACTCACCTGGATTTAACATGTTGTTCTTCTTCTAGATTATTAGGGTAGAAGCTCAAGCCATTGGCTTTCGAACTCTTCTCTCCTAGCACCAACATTGAATGTTGTAGATTTTCCCCTAAACACAGTTTCAGTGACATGTCACAAATTTTGCTATGTGTATTTCTATCATTTACTACAAAATATTTTTAAGGTGTTTCTGATTTCTTTTTTCACACGTGAGCTATTTAGAAGTGTTCATTAGATTTTTAAATATTGGGGATATTCTATGTTTATCTTCGCAGTTGTCATCAGAGCATATACTCTGACTTCTACTCCTGGGTGCGCATGGACACTCTTCTTGCAACCTATCATATACTTGATCTTCATGAACGTTGCATGTACGCTTTCTAAGGGTTTGTTTTACAGCCACAACCAGTCGTGCTTTACATGTTAAATTCTGTAGGTTGGTCGAAAGCCTCGTTTAAAGCTTCTGTCGCCACACTGATCTTACGTGTATTTCCAGTCACTTACAGAAAGAGGAGTACAGCGATCCATGACTATAATAAATGGCTTGTCTGTCTGTCTCTTCTGTTTTGTCCTTATTTCGTTCTGTGTGTTTTGAAGCTCTGTTGTTAGGTGCCTACACCCTGCATATTTGTCTTCTTTTTTTTTTTTTTTTTTTAAAGATTTTATTTATTTATTTGACAGAGAGAGATTACAAGTAGGCAGAGAGGCAGGCAGAGATAGAGAGGAGGAAGCAGGCTCCCTGCTGAGCAGAGACCCCGATGCGGGACTCGATCCCAGGACCCTGAGATCATGACCTGAGCCGAAGGCAGCGGCTTAACCCACTGAGCCACCCAGGCGCCCCATATTTGTCTTCTTGATAAATTGAGCTTTTAACTTTGGAAATGTGCTGCTACATCTCCAGTCACACTCTTTGTCCTGGAGTTTCTACCTGGATATGACTCTAACCACACCAGCTTCCTTACACAGAATTTGGAATATGTATCATTTTCAACCTTTTGCTTTCAACCCCTGTCTTTATAATTAAAGTATATTTTCTTTCCCTTTCTTTTTATTTTTTTTAAGATTTTTTTATTTGATGGAGAGAGAGATCACAAGTAGGCAGAGAATCAGGCAGAGAGAGAGAGAGAGGAGGAAGCAGGCTCCCCGCTGAGCAGAGAGCCCGATGCGGGACTCGATCCCAGGACCCTGAGATCATGACCTGAGCTGAAGGCAGAGGCTTAACCCGCTGAGCCACGCAGGTGCCCCTAAGGCATATTTTCTTACCAGTAGCTTCGAGTCGGATCTTACTATTTTATATGACAATAATTGCCTTTGGTTGAAGTGTTCAGCTCACTTACGTTTCATGTTCTTCTTGACATGGTTTGGCTACGTCTACACGTGGGGATTTTATTTCATCTAACCCACCTGTGTTTGCCTTTTTACTTCCCTTCCTTCCTGTCCTCTTTTGTTTTATTCTGGACACGTCACATATTGTTTGTTGTGCAAAGTTTTACTCTTCATGCTATTCTCTTTTGGTTCTCTGAGATTATGATAGTCACCTTTCTTTTTTTTTTTTTTTTAAAGATTTTATTTATTTGACAGAGAGAGAGAGAGAGAGAGTGAGCGAGCAAAGCAGGGGGAGCAGCAGGCAGAGGGAGAAGCGGATTCCCTGCTGGACAGGAAGCTCGATGTGGGACTCGATCCCAGGACCCGGGGATCATGACCTGAGCTGAAGGCGACACTTCACTGACTGAGCCATCAGGTGCCCCACGATATTCATCTCTAAGTCGTTCCGGTGTAACCTCGCAGTCTATGAAACTTACAACAGCATCATTCTATTTACTCTCTTTATACTTCCTTCTTTTTGTCTCATATTTTATGTTTACATACAAATATAAACATATATAACCCTACAAAATTATTATTATTTTTTGGTTTAAACTATAACTGACGTTATATTTACCCTTCCTGGTAATCTTCATCTTTTCCTTCAGACCTGAGGCTCAGACTGGGAATTATTTTTAGCCTTTTGAGTAGGATGGGTTTGCTAGAGATGAATTCTTTAAGTTTTCATCAGTGATTATCTCTATTTCACTTTCAGTTCTGAATAACAGTTTCACTCATTATAGGATTCTAGCTGTTTTTGGTTTTGTTTGTGGGGTTTGTGGGTCACGCCCTTCTGTTCCGGCCTGCAGGGGGAGACCAGATGTCACTCACGTCACCGGAAATGGCCGGGTCCTACATAAAACACAGCTCCCACTCCCCAGCGATGCTTGTAAGATCTGTTATTTATATTTCGACTTTCACCTGTCTTACCAGGTTGCTGTAAAGATGACTTTTCTCTGCATTTATCCTGCTTAGGATCTGATGAGAATTTGGACCTGTACACAGTGTTTTTCACCAACTTTGGAAAGTCTGCAGCCGTTATCCATTCGTCTGTTTGCTCTGGAGCATTTCCCTTTCCTCTTCCTCTCAGACTGCAGTTACTCGCGCGTTCAGCCGCTGGACGCTGCCCTGCACACTCCGGGTCAGCCGCTGGACGCGGCCCTGCACCCTCCGGGTCAGCCGCTGGACGCGGCCCTGCACACTCCGGTTCAGCCGCTGGACGCTGCCCTGCACACTCCGGTTCAGCCGCTGGACGCGGCCCTGCACACTCCGGTTCCTCCTCTTTGGTTCTTCCTCACGTTTTCTCCCTTTTTATTCAATTTAGATTCATTTCATTGACCTGAGTTCGGATCATCGATTCTTTCCTTTATAGCATCCGACCTGTTACTAAACTGATCTAATAAATTCTTTATTACTAATTTTTTTAAATCTCTGGCATTTACGGTGCTTCTGATTTCTAGTGTTCATGTAAGTGCTGAGTTTTGCCATCTCTCCGCAGATGTCATCAACTTCCCCCGAACTGGGTATCTCGGCATTTTCAACATAGACTCTGTAAAGTCTCTGACTCACCATCATTTCTGGGTCTGATTCTTTCCTTTTATTCCTTCATTTTTTTTTTCTTCTTTATTTTTTAGGAGACGAGGGGCAGAGGGGAGAAGCAGAGGGAGAGAAAGAGTATCAGGAAGGCTCCACCCCCGCATGGAGCCTGACCTGGGGCTCGATCTCAGGACCCACATTTCATGACCTGAACAGAAATCAAGAGTCAGACACTCATCTGACTGAGTCACACAGGCGCCCTGACAATTTTCTTTTCTTTTAAACCAGACGCCACTTTCTCGTATATCTTGTCATTTCAATTTTCTGCGTTTTTGGAGAAAAGAAGAGTAGCGGTTGACGTCAACGACGTGCCCCTTACTCTCTCGGGCTGAGAGGAGCATAGTTGAGCTGATCTGTCGCAGAGGGTGGTCTGAGTTTTGCTGTGGTTTGTTAAGTTCTGCTCACGCCTGGCTTCCATCGCTTGGGGGACAGATCAGCGGAGCCTGGGCTGTGAACGCGGGTAAGGTGCCAGGGCCGGTCTGCACGGCTTCACGTCGAGCTGCACCATGCAAAGGCCGGAACACCTAGGAGCGGCTGCCGTCCACGGTCTCACTCGGCTCTTGCCATCCGAGCGTCTCCCTGCACAGCCTCCTCCCTGATTCTGGCTTTCCCCCTCAGCACCCAGGGAGGCATGGGTGGGGGCCCGTGGGAGGCGTGGCGCAGGCCGGGCCTGGGGCTCAGCCACGCGGGTCTACCCTGACTGCCCCCTTGCCTCCGTCGGTCGCAGCGTCCTCCTGGGCCTGCTCTCCTGATGTGGAGGTGGCACTCCCGGGCGTCCTCCAGCCCATGATGGCTTGTCACGTCCTAGAGTGTGGTCCCTTACACGACGTCTCCTCGGAACTCTGAGCGAGCGCGGTTCTTCCGCAGCGCCTCTCCCTTTCCGTGTTGGGTCGGAGTGAGTGGCCTCGGGAATTTGTTTTTTAGGGGACGGAAGCGAGGACCCGTCTGATGTGTTCCTCACCCACCAAACGCTTCCCGTCTCCTTTCCGCGGACTGCTTTCTGGTCTTGTCGCTCGCATGTCCGCACACCAAGCGGCTCGTCTCTCAGCGAGACGAGTGTCTTCCTGGCCGGCCGCTGAGAGCAGGGTAAGGCCGTGTTTTCCATGAGCAGCACTTCCCCGTGTGTGCACATGTGCGTGCGTGTGTGTGCACGTGTGTGTGCACGCGCGCGAGTCTGCAACCAGGCAGGCAAGGGCAGAGTTGCTGACGACGCGTCCCCCTCTTCTGTCTCCGTGACAGTCTTGTCCCCCCGGGGCAGCCTGTCTGCGTGTGTTGCTCATTTCCAATCGCACTTCTCGATTTTTAAAGTCCTGATGATCATAATTTAATTCTGAGCTCCCCCAGCACTTTTCTCTGAAACGTGGATTTAACCTGTAGTCAAGTGCATGGTGGTTGGCGCGACTGTCTCCCTTCTATGCTGTTAACCGTGTCGTCCGAGTTTCTGCGGCCTCACCCGAGTGAGAACCCGGATACCACCGGCTCTCGTCCTAGACACCGGGGCAGGGCTCCTGATGCCGCACGATGCCTCCGTCCTAACTCTGTGAGTCCTCAGGACCGTGGTCTTTCTCCCCTGGAAGGCATTTCCACGGCTGGCTTTAGCCAGGATGGACTCCCTGTCGCGTCGGAATGAGAAATCCTCTCTGGGCTGCCAGCCGTGCTGGGCGGCAGCACAGGGCGAAGCGGGGTTTCAGCCCGACCTGCTGCCCTGCTGGGGGCACTCAGTCTTCACAGAAACTTGCTTTTCCTGGATCTTGGCTACACAGGCCCCGGTGCGCGTCAGGGCAGGTGGCTATAGGTTAGTGTGTCGGCCCAGGCTTGCTGCGACATCATCTCTGAAGTCCGGGAGCGTGTCCTGAGCGCCTTCCACTCTGGATTCTTCCACGAAGCCCGTAACAACTCAAAGTCCGCGTTGCTCAGTAAGTACCTGTGTTTGACTTAATGGCTCCCACTTAACCTACGTGGGGTCAGACGCTCTGCTCAGAATCATCTTTCTTTGTACCCAGGAGAGGTATGAGTTTTGCAAAAGCCACCGGACTCCAAATAATACTAGGAAAATTGGACTTTTTTGCATTCTGCAATGAGAGGGTGAGCAGCAGGCCAGGACTTATGAGGAAGTTCGGCTTCTTATTATGAGCCTGGTTTCTTTTCTCTGTCTGCTCTGTGGTCTCCACCACGTGGGACTCAGTTTCCAGGCTCCCGTCCATGTTCTCAGGGGAAGAAAGAGACAGGAACGGCACCAGCTGTGTCCGTTCCTTCGGCCAGAACCATGGCATGGGGCTGCCTGTAGCTTGGGCAGGGCGCAGGGGGAGACCAGGGCGAGGGGGGCTGTGTAAGCCCACACGCGCCACACAGGACAGAAAATTCTCTAGATAACGCAACTTCCAATCTCAGGGATGCTGACATGTTGAAAAGTGGGTAGGTGGCCAAGGAGTGTCTTTCTGGGTTCCTCGTGAAGAACACTGTCATCAGCGTGGCCTTAGGCTCAGGCTCCTCTGCCTGTGCGCTGTGGCTGAGCCTCCTCTTCCGTCTCAGCCTTCAAGTTATCCTAGTTTTCTAGGGGGTTGGGGTTTGGGAGGGGGTTGGTGCTGGGGACGGAGGACAGTGTGGGGAGGGGTGTTGGGAGGCAGGTGGGGGCCGGGTATGGGAGGGGGAGGGGGTGGAGATAGGTGGTGGAGGCTGGGGTTGTGGTGAGGGCGGGGCAGGGTTAGGATGGGGCCAGGGCAGGGGGAGCAGGGATGGGGGGTGGGGTGGGTCGGCCAGGGATGGGGGCGGGGGTGGCTGGGGCAGGGGGTGTGCATGGCCCTACTCTGCGGCGGCAGCTTCCCCATGCCTGTCTCTGTGTGCTCTGTTCTTCGAGGCCAAGTGTGGGAAATGCATGTCATTCCTCACCTCTGTAGGAGAATCTCCTCATCAGGAAAAACACATAGTTCGGACAGCGTTGAGGAAAATTCCTTGGGGCTGAGTGACGGATGGAAGCCGGACCGAAAAACAGGAGGCGGACTGTGCTCTAATTAAATGGCACATGTTTTTGAAGAAAGTGGCTCATCTGGACAGTCGCTAAATGATTTACCTTTGACACGGCAGTTAACTCGATTGACCCGTGGATTGTGACTTCTTCATAGTGTAACAGAGACGGCCGCTGACGTTCTCGTGACTTATTTGTAATAGTTACGTTCACGTGAAGGCAGCCGATTTCGGGATCTTGCATACCCTCCAGAACATAGCCAAAGAACGGTATTTTGTGAATTAAGAGTGTTTCTAAGACTGTTTTATGTTTTTCAACATATCGCAATGAGATTACCGAAAGAGCACACTTACATTATTTTAGAATTAGAAACAACCTCGTTTTGTCTATTCCAGAAGAATCCTACTGAATTAGGAGCAGGAATTGCATTCTAGAAATCTTGCATTAGAAACATTGTAAGCAGTCTTTAAATTTAAATTATTTGTTGCAATTTTTAGTTTACTGTACTACTCCACTAAGATATTTTGTTGTATGACTTAATTCTATGGCCTGATTTTTGGTTTTGGGAGTGTGTCCAGTGTGTATGTGTCAGTCTTTCCAGAAATATGTCAGCAGCGTGGCTTAAGTCTTTAGGCCTAGTTTCAAGCACCTTGTCCCACCATTAGAAGTAAGTGCACTGTATGCTTTTATGCATTCTCTTTTTTAAATGAGTGTGAGTGTGCCCTCATCTCTCCCACCTTGGTCAAATGTAGTTTCTTTCCACAATACAGGGAGTTTTCCCTTCTGTTCTTCCCTCACGAGCGTCTCATTTCCTGCTCTTTTGGGGCACATCTCACACTGTCAGTCCTGTTTCTCTTGCGGATAGTGACCCTTCAGAAAATTGTGAAAAAGCAGGATCATTTTAGCCAACGTCTACAGACCCACTTACTCTGTGCTGGGAATTATACCTAATAATGTGTTCTTACTTTGTCTGCACACCAACCCAGTGAGACCGGTACCGTTCCTATGTGCACTCCATACAACAGACACAGAGGGGCTTCTGGGATACCACAGTTTCCAAAATTCCAGATGTAAATGTTGGAAAAACCAGATGAGGGAAAAGGGAGACCAACAGGCCAGTTTTATGCCAAGGAAATGATTTCTCATAGCTATTTGTTTTCCTGGTGACCTGGATGAGGTAGGTGTCAAGTAATTCTACCTTTTATTTTTTTTTTAAGATTTTATTTATTTATTTGACAGAGAGAGTGATCACAAGCAGGCAGAGAGGCAGGCAGAGAGAGAGGAGGAAGCAGGCTCCCCGCTGAGCAGAGAGATCGATGCGGGACTCGATCCCAGGACCCTGAGATCATGACCTGAGCTGAAGGCAGAGGCTTAACCCACTGAGCCACCCTGGTGCCAGGTGCCCCAGTAATTCTACTTTTATAATCATACTGCAGCTTGGAGTTTTCAGACATGTGTCCATGCTTACATAATTAATGGATGTTCAAAATAAAACCAAGGTCTCTCTATCTCCAAAGTCTATGGTGTTTCCAGTATGTCATTCCCTGGACATTTACAGCAGCAAGAGTTACATGTAATGTGGTCCCTCTCCACCAGTGCGACTAAATTAACATTAAATTGTTGGGTTAGTCTGGATTATTTTAAAGTCATTCTAGATTATTTTTAAAAAGCATAACTCTTTCAAGCATGACGGTGTTTGTTTCAAACAGGATGACACCTGGCTCAGTCGCCCACAATTGCACACACATCTAAGTTAAAAGCATTCTGAAAAGAAACCATTGCTTATTTCTTTGTCTTGGTACGTTAATGTCATAACACATAACCCATTGGAAACAACTTCCAGTGGATAACACGAAACTTCACAGAAAAGATTGTAAATATTCGGAAACTTTTTTTTGCCAATATAACTTTTAGAAAGATAATGTGGCCAGAGTTCTCTAAGTGGGTTTTTCATCGGTTTCCAAAGCACTTTTTAGGTCTCATAACTTTTAATTAGAGGTGTCCAGCGGTCGGCATCTCTCTCTGGGGGCTGAGTCAGGGGGCCACGGATCCGAAATGTCAAAGGAGGAGGGTGATCTATGACACGCCCTTCTTCCACTCCTGACTGTGAGAACATTCTCTCCAGACGAGGCAAACAGAATCCGTGTGTGTTCCTGAATGCTTGGTTATTCATGAAGGTAAACAGGTCTGACCTCAGGGCTCCGAGGGCAAACAGTGGGTTTAGTGGCTTGGAAAGGTAACTGTGCCCAAGTTAATAGTGGTTCTCTTGTTCTGCACCTCACGCTGGATGCTTTAGCAGGTTAAAGGAAAACCTTACAGTTCTGGGCTGATGGAACATGGTGGTGGAGACGGAGGTTGGGGGAGAGCTGAGCATTGGGGCCCGGAGAGAGGACCGCCGCCAGCACCTGCGGGGGGGGTCTCCACTCCCTCCCGATTTGGTTGTACTGGCAAGCATTCATGGTAAATATAATATCCTAAAGAAAAACATCAGGGTGTGTGTATGTGTTGCCCTGGATATTTCACACATCTTAGTGTCTCTGGAAGAAGCTGGGTAGCACAGTGTTGTGAACAGGGCTTGCAGGAATTGGTTGGACTTGAACTCATGCGCATCTGATTCCAAAGCTGATGATTTTCTGTGACTCTGGGCAGACTCTCTTCGAAACATGATGCACGGCGGCAGATAGAGAATTACTAACATGAAACTCACAGCGTAATAGGGTGGAGACACATTACACTTAAATGACCAGAGCTCAGAGCTGCTTTGCTCACTGTCCTCTCCACGGACCACCTCTGCCAGCCCCAACCTACCGGCCACGTCTCGCGCCATCCTCCCCTTGGCACGGCATCTCACTCAGGGTTCGGAATGTGGTAACCCCCGTGACTCCCACCTTACTTTACATCCTAGGGAAACACTTTCTTCTTTTAAGAAAAACAGGATCAGAAACTCTGGTCCTATGCATCTGACCTGCAGACATATTTTGCTTGGTCACAGCACGTTTTATTTTATTTTATTTTTTTTTTATAAAAGATTTTTTTTTTTATTGATCTGACAGAGATCACAAGTAGGCAGAGAGGCAAGCAGAGAGAGGAGGAAGCAGGCTCCCTGCAGAGCAGAGAGCCCGATGTGGGGCTCGATCCCAGGACCCTGAGATCATGACCTGAGCCGAAGGCAGAGGCTTAACCTACTGAGCCACCCAGGTGCCCCTCACAGCACGTTTTAAAAGTAGTTTGAATTCAAGTGCCTTTTTCAGGCTGCCCCCCCCCACCCCACTCCACGGCTGTTGTTCACCTGCCTGTTTAATTGACTGAAACTTCCTGGTCGTGGCAACATGGAACTTAAGACCCTAATGCATGCAGAGCAGTCCCTAGAGAACACATGTTGTCTTACCTCAGACGGTGGCCCCATTCCGCAGGTGGAACCTGTTACCAGTTTCTCATTCAGGTGTGTTTCATTTTAGGTGGTTTTATTTTATTTTTAGTATATTGCATATCTGAGGTTGCCTTTGGATCCAATCTGAGAGTCTGTCTTTTAAAAATAAGATTAGTTCAATTGCATTTATTGTTATGGAGAATATTTTTAATATTCACTTTGTTATACTTTTTGTATTACATTTACTCTTTATTGCCTATTTAGAACGCATTTCCCACTAAGTTGATCTGTGTGTTTCTGTTGTCTTGTTTTAGGTGTGTACTTTTATTAATGGGACTTCTCAGTTTTGTTCTAGCAGTGACTTTCATTTCTATCTGTTCACTCTATTCTTTTATGCCTTAAATAATAATTTGTTTGGGTAAAAAATTCATCAACCACACCTTCTTTCTTAAGGATCTATGGATATTGCTGTGGATCATGTGGAACATGCTGGGGATTATTCTGGAGCCCGTCTGTTCGCTTCACAGATGACTTCATCTTCTCTTTCTGGACGTTTAAAGGTTTCTTCTTTACCATTGTTTCTCAGTAACTTCTGGATTGTTCTGTGTCTGTTTCTCAATGGCTGCAGTGAGCTTTTCAATCTAAAGGGCATATATTTTTTTATTTCTTATGGTTTGTAATTTATAGCATAGTTCTTTATAACATATAGTTTGGCATTTTGTTCTGTTGTTTTGTTCTCCCTTTTGGAAGAACATATCTGCTGTATCTCATCTGCATGTCATTTGAATATGCCACCTTTTACACTTACTTCTTTAAATTATTATTCATTTCTACTCTATATTTCTCAGCCATGTCCTAAACTTTGTACTGTGTTGTAAACAGTAACCCCCAGCCCCCATCCTCCTCTGACTTTCTGTCTGTACTATGGATGAATTGACTGTAATTCTAGCAATCTCCTGGACTATGGATTGAAACCATGTGATAAGGTTGATAGGGAAGAAATACAGAGCCACCTGGGTCTCTAAAACCATCACAAATCTTCCACACAAGTCTTGAATTGCCTCCTTTAAGATTTACACATTGCAGAAAATTAAACTTTAATCTTTTTAATCTACTGTAATTTGAGTTTTCTATTTTGTCTAATAATACATGTCTTTTACCTGCTATAACATGGATGCATTACAATCTGTATTACCTAATTATGGACATTTATCTTATTTGTGATATCTTGCTGCAGAACATTGCTGAGAAATATAAAAGAAGATGTAGATAAATGGAGATATATACTATGTTCATGGACAAAAGGATGATATGATTAAGATGTCAGTTCTCCTTAAATTGATCTATGGATTCAAGGCAAATCAAATTAAATCCCAGCAGGGTTTTTAGTGTAGATGTTGAAAAGCTAATCATAAAATTTAAATGGAAACGCAAATGATTTAACATGGTCAAAGTGACATGTGAAAAAGAACGGATTTGATGAATTTATCTTAAGCAATTTAAAGAAACATTATATATTTACATTAATCAAAGCCATGTGATATTGGCATACAGATAGGAAAATATAAATGGACGGTGCCTGGGTGGCTCAGCAGGTTAAGTGTCCGCCTTTGGCTCGGGTCATGATCCCAAGGTCCTGGGATGGAGTCCCACACTGGGCTCCTTGCTCGGCAGTGGGCCTGCTTCTCCCTCTGTCCCTCTCCTCTGCTCCTGATCTCTCTTTCGTGCTCTCTCTCTCAAATAAATAAAACATTTTCTTAAAAAACAAAGAACAGAAAAAATATAAATGCAAAGTGAAGAAACAGTCCCATGTATCTATAATTAATTTATTTTTGATAAATGTGCCAAGACAATTCAAGGATAATCTTAACACAGTACTAGGACAATTGGTAGCCATAGAAAAACAAAAACGAAAATGTAAGCTCTTACCTCACATCATTTAAAGCATCAGCTTGAGGGATGTTGAAGGTAGATACCTTTGGCTCAGGTCATGATCCTGGGGTCCTGGGACTGAGCCCTGCAACAAGCTCCCTGCTCAATAGGGAGTCTGCTTCTCCCTCTGCCTCTCCCTTTGCCTGTGCTCTCTTGCTCTCTTTCTCTCTCTCCTACTAGCAGATAAATAAATAAATAACTAAATATCTCCAAAAAATGTAAATGATTAACTTGAAATACATCATAGGTCCAAATGTACCAGATAAAACTATAACACTTCTAGAAGAAAACGAGAGAAAATCTTAGTGATTTTGAATTTGGCAAAATTTCATTAAAAGATCCCCCAAACCACAAATTGCAAAAGACATACAAACAAAATCAATAAATTTGATTTCCCCAAAATGAAAACTTTTGCTCAAAAACACACTGTAATGGAAATGAAAAGGCAAGTCACAGACTGGGAGAAAATGTTTGTAAAATATATATCCAACAAAGCATTTGTACATATAGAGAACTCCCTACTAAATGATAAGAAAGCAAACAACTCAATAAAAGTGGGTAGAAGATTTGAAGAGACATTTTACTAAACAAGATGTATAGATAGCAAATAAAAATGGAAATATGCTCAGTGTAATTAGTTGTTACAGAAATGTGAATCGAAAGCACAATAAGAAACCATTACACAGCTGCTATGATGGCTAAAATTAAAAAGACTGACCATATTAAGTATTGGCAAAAATATGGGAATTTTCACAGGCTGGTTGTAACAATGTAAAATAGTACATCTACTTGAAAATATTTCATAGTTTCTTAAACAACTACAGAGGTATCTTCATGTGATCCAGCACTTCTACTCATAAATGCTTGCTCAAGAAAAATGAGCATTTTGTTCTATAGAATACAGGCACACAACATTCACAGAATATATTTAGGACAACTGAAAACAGCCCAAATGCCCTTCAGCTGGTGAATGGATAATCATTTTTGGTTTAGCCGCACAATGGAGTATTACTCAGTGATAAAAAAGAACAAACTATTGATAAGCGAAAC
Organism: Mustela nigripes; assembly: GCF_022355385.1. NCBI lineage: Eukaryota > Metazoa > Chordata > Mammalia > Carnivora > Mustelidae > Mustela > Mustela nigripes. The sequence goes on along the minus strand of NC_081561.1, from coordinate 147,126,075 downwards.
AGCATTGAATGATCCCACAATAATTATGCTGCATAAAAAATCCAGACAGTTAAAAAGTTCATGGTCTGTTATTTCACTTAATAAAATTCTGTTAAATGCGAGGTAGTATTTTGTTACAGAAAACCCATCTGCGGGTGTAGGGTGGAAGCTGGGAGGGAGATGAGTCACACCAGGCGAGGGGAAGAGTTCAGGTGTGCCGGGGACCTCCTGATCCTGAGTGTGGTGGTGACTTCGCTGGAGGGTCCACATGTCAAAACACTCAAATAATACAGCCTAAATATGGACAATCTATTACATGTTATTTATACACTAGTAAAGTGACACACATTTAAAATAGAAAGGAAGATTTCAGATGTGCAGAGAAAAGGTATGGAAGGTTAGAAAATTGGGTCAGACTGGGGAGTGCCTGGCGCAGGGCGTCCTGAGCATCTGGGTTAGGGCGGCCTGGGGTGACTGAAGAGAATCGGGGTGTGCGGGCTGATGGGTATAGCCATAGTGACCTGCTGGGGGAGGCGGGGAGTGGTTTAGACTGTTTAGAGTGGTTTAGTCTGAGCACACTGGTCCAGGCCAGGAAGTGATCATGTGACAACCGTTCTATATGTAGCATACATATTCACACGTACACACCCACACGCGTGTGCACATTACACGCACACACATATGCATGCCTGCCACATGCATTCATGCACGTATACACAGCACAGGTACATATTCACACATGTACACACATGTTCATGTGAACACACGGGACAGTGCGCTCACATCACATATTTACATAACGCATGTCTGTGAGAATTCGTATATGCATCCACACGTATGTCCACGATGCACTCACACACACACACACACACACAGTGTATACAGTACGCGGCATCCACGTTTCCATGCACACGCATATGCATACGCACGCACACACGTTCATCTGCAACATGTGCATTCATATGCGCACACTCACATACACATATACACACGCAAACTTCTAATCCTTATTACAGTCTTGCCAAGTGCCGCGTCTCATCCCAGTTTCGCCAACAGGGAAAATGCATCTCCGAGACCGTTTAAGGCTTGCCCGGTAACAGCGGACAGTTAATACTAATTAACTAGTAATGAACCCGTGTGTCCGCTCCTCCGCCCCTGAAAGGCAGCCCCGGGTCCCCTTCAGAAAACACGCGGGCGGCGGCGGCAGAGCGGAGAGCCGGGCCCGCCGAGGGCCTGCGCCCTGTCGCGGCGGGGCGGACGCAGGGGCGGGGGCTGCGGGCACAGGGCTGCCCAGCTCCCCGCACCTGCTCCCCCGCCCCGCCGCGGGCAGCCGGCCGCCCCCGGGGCTGCGGACCTGGCAGGTGTCACGTACCACCGTCCCCGCCGTGACTCAGCTGCCCCGCGCCGCGCTGTGCCCCGCGCCGCCCCCGGGATCTCGGGGTGAGGCCGGGCCAGCGCGCCCCGTGCGCTCTCGCTGCCGCGCGGCTCCCCCGACGGGCCGCACAAGGGGCTTGTGTTTCTGAGGAGGGAGGTCAGCCTCATGGAGACGACGCACAAACAAACTTGTTTATGGCCCCGCGTGTCTGTTGGAAATCGGGGCGGGACAGGACGTGCAGACCTGTTTGACTCAGCGCTTTGGGAAGGTGCGAACTTTCACACACGCTCGGACTTGGCCGCCCTCCGCCCGGGACCGGGCGAGGCAGAAGCTGACGCGAGTAGCCGGGGGGTCCGGGGGTCCGGGGGTCCAGGGGTCCGGGGGTCCGGGGGTCAGGGGGTCCGGGGGCCCGGGCGCGCTTCCCGCCCTGCACCTGCTGCGGGAACCCCGCTCCGCCCGGCTCTTCTTCTTCCTAATAAAGCACGGCCGAGGGCAGTCTCCGCAGCAGCCTGCGCGCAGCGTCTGGCGCGGCCTTTGAGCTCAGGCCGCTGCTGCCCAGCCCACGGGCCGTCACCCCACAGGCCCCGTCGCGGCCGAGGCCACTGTGACGACTCCTGGCGGCCGTCATCCCCGCTCCCCTGTAAGAAGTGACACCGTGGCGCTAGCGTGGCACTATTCCTCCCGGGCCCAGCCGCCCGAGTGCTCTGTGGGGCCCCGGAGGCAACCACCTTGTGCCGGCAGCGCCATGACTCCTGGCCCTGCGGCCCCGAGGCGAGGTTTTCCTGGAAGAGTGGACAAGCTTAGCTGAGCTGAGGGGTGGCGGGAATGACCCCCCGGTCCGCGCGGAGCAAGAGGGTAACCCAGGCACCACGTGCGGAGCTAGAGGTCCGGGAGGAGAACACTTGGGGTGAGAAACGATGCAATTCCAGACACACTGTTGCGGGTAGCTGGGCAGGTCCCCAGTGGGTTTGTCCAGGAACCATCTAGAGAAGTTGGAGTTGGGAGTTGCTGGGGCCTGGAGGGGTCTTGAAGTCAAGGAATGGATCCGGCCACTTAGGGTTGCGGGCTGTGCTCAGAAGAGGGCTTGGGTTCGGAATTTGAGGCGCCATCAGTGTTAGATCAGCCAGGCCCACAGAGGCTGGCAAGGGACCAAGGCCTGGCCAGAGGGAAGGACAAGCTAGGACAGAGCACGGGTGATGGCCTGCGGGATGAGGAGGGGAGCACTTCGCTGCAGAGACTGGGTCGGCAGAAGCAAAGCGCTGTTCAGGAGCACACGGGCTAGATGGTGGAGGAAATCCATGGGAACCGAGCTCAGAAGAAGACTTGCTGGGACAACAGCTCAGTTTCTCTCCTGTTTATTCCGGTTTGTCTTCATCTTGCTCTCTGTCCTATTTCTGTGGGTGTTCAGTGTAGGATCTGGAACCAGGAGGCCGTGGGAACCTCCCGGGCATGGTCCGCGATCTAAACGGCCTTTGGAGGCCAGGAGGCAGTTAATAAAAGCTGAGAGGAAGCAGGCATTACTCCTGGTGCCTTGTCCCTCAAGGTTTAAAAAGTACAAAAGCAGCCTGTCTATTTGGGGAATCTGGGTCCGCAGCTGTTTTTCCGCCCCGATTTTGGCCCGATCCACAGCCACATCTCCTGATCAGAAGTGGAAAAGCTGTGAAGATTTTTGCCCCGCGCCACATGCAAAGTTTGAAGTCAGGAGAAAATAACAGTCTCCATAGGAATCCAGAGAAGTTGGACATGTCTGGGGGAAAACATAATGCACGGTTGCTAGGGGCCGGCTGTTTTCAGTTGAAGCAATGAGTCATCAATATGGACAAAAATAGTTCACAGCAGCGTGCGGAGCCCAGGCAGAGAATCTCCCAGCACCTTCCCGAGGGGCAGGCGGTGTCTCTCTCTGAACAGAAGGACAGCTCTCGCCACAGAACAAATGCTTGCTCAAAGGGTTTCCCTCCCTCTCCATCCCATCAGACTGCCCTGCCTCCCTCCCAGGGACAGAGGGGCGTCCCATCACAAATGTGTCCCTCTTCTGTGCATCTGACAGTGGAATAAAGAGTACCTCTGTGCAGTGAATGGGTTTATGAGCACTGGAAAGTTCTTCAAACCACGAGCGTTAATCCTGGGGTCTGTGGGGGTTCAAGGACATTTGTGGACTTATGAAATTAAGAGCAAATTTTTTGTGTTGTCTTTTTCTTGTGCACTTGCCTGTTACTGATCTGTTAGGAGAAATATATACACAGAAATTTCAAAGAATAGTGCAAGAAACACTTAAAAATCTCTCGTGCAGCTTATAAAGCGAACTCTTGCAAGAAAAGCTGCAGTCGCCCCCTGTACCTCTCCCTGACTGTATTCTCCAACTCCTCTCACTGTAGGAAACCACTCTTCTGAATCTGGTGTTCATTTCCATACAAATAGTTATATTTTGACAAGACACACATTTGTGTAAAAAATATGTATAGGTATTTTAAGCCTTTTATTTTGTGAAAATCTTAGATGTAAGAAAAATGTAGTAAAAATACTGCAGAAAGTTCCGAATAACATTTATCCTGCTTATTCTGGTATTGAAACCTTATATAGCCTTTACATAGCTGTGGAAATCAAGAAATTAACATCGATACAATACTACTAACTAAACCTCAGAACTGTTTAGAATTTTGTCAGTGCAACAATGTATCTTCTATATCTTCATGCATTAGCAAATCTAAAACTGCAAGGTCAGTTTCGTACAGACATGAATTTACTGAGTATTTTTCTAGAACTTGAAATTCTGAGTATATGCACATTAAATGTTGTTAGAAACTACAGCGTTGCCCATGAAAGAGGCTGCACCAATTTATCTGACAGCCCGCCCCCAGCAGATAGAGTCCCTTCTTACCCACATCCTTGTCAGCATTGCCTTTTACCACGCTTTTAGACATTATCATTGTGATGGGGGAAAATGCTACTTCAGCTTTTAAATAGCAACCTCATTGAGCTAAAATTTGCATACTACGGATTCACCGTATTTCAGTGTACAATTCAGAGTTTTAGTTCGAGACTGTGCAACTCTCATGACCATCCAGCTTTCACACGTGTTCAGCACCCATGGCTGTCGGCTGTCGCTCCACATTCCTCCTTCCCCCACCTCCTGGAAACCACCACCCTGTTTTTCTATCTCTGTGGATTTGCCTGCTCTGGAGATTTCATATACCAGGAACCATATGCTATATGTTCCTTTGTCATGGCTTCTTCCACTCAGCGTTACGTTTTCAAGGTTCATCCATGTTATAGCATGTGTCAGGGTTTCATTCCCATCTATTGATGAATCACAATTCCCTGTACTGATACATCACATTTTGTTTATCCATTCATCCTTCAGTGGGCATTTGAGTTGTTTCCACTCTCTGGGTGTTGTGAATAATGCTGCTATGAACATTTACGTGTAAGTTTCGTGTGGACATATGTTTTCATTTCTCTTGGCCATATTCCTAGAAGGAGAAATGCCAGGTCATATGGTGACTCTATATTTAATATTTCAGGGACTGCCAACATGTTTCCCAAATTGCCGCAACATTTTGCAATCCTGTTAGTGATGTGCGAGGCTTCCGAGTCATCCGTGTTCTTGCCAACCACTGGTATTGTCTTTCTTTTTAAAGCTTTAGCCATCCTAGTGGATATAAAATAGTATATCATTGTGGTTTTGATTCATATCCCCCTACTGACTAATTACGTCCAACATCTTTCATGTGTGTTATGTTGGTGTTCTCTCAAAATTCATGTATTGAAATCCTGATCCCCAGTGTGATGATATTTGGAAGTAGGACTTTGGGAGGTCATCAGGTCATAAGAGTGGAGCCCTCGTCAACAGGATTCATGCCTTTATAAAAGAGACCGCAGAGAGCTCTCCTGCCCCTCTGTCACGTGAGGAAACAGAGGACAGCGGTCTATCAGACAGGAAGCAGACCCTCACCAGACACTGCATCTGCTGATGCCTCGATTTTAGACTTTTCAGGCTCCAGGACTATAAGAAATAAATGTTTGTTGTTGAAACTACTTGGTCTGTGGTACTGTGTTATATCAGTCCAAGCTGACCAACACAATGTGCTTACTGGCCATTTCTACATCTTTGGATAAATACCTATTCAAATCTTTGACATATTAGAAAAATGGAATTATTTGTTCTTTTGCTGTTGAGTTGTTAGAGTTCTTTATATATTCTGGATACAGATCCCTTATCAGATATATGATTTGCCAATGCTTCTCCTATTCTGTAGGTTATCTTTTCACTTTCTTGATGTCTTTTGATGTACAAAATTTTTGATTTTGACAAAGTTCAATTTATTCATTTAAAATTTTTTACTAGTGCTTTTGTGCTTTTGGTGTCATAGTTAAGAAAACAATGCCAACCAGTATCATGAATATTTACTACTTTCTTTTAAGGGTTTTATATTTTTAGGGGTGCCTGGGTGGCTCAGATGGTTAAGCCCTTGCCTTTGGCTCAGGTCATGATCCCAGGATCCTGGAATCGAGCCCCGCCTCAGACTCCTTGATCAGTGGGGACCCTGCTTCTCCCTCTGCCCGCTGCTCCATTTGTGCTCTCTCATTCTCTCTGTCAAATAAAAAAAAAGAGTTTTATATTTTTAGTTATTATATTTTGATCTCAGATATATTTTGAGTTAATTTTTTATGTATGGTGTGAGAAAGGAAGTTGACTTCATCTTTTGTTTTGTTTTGTTTTGTTTTTTTGCATGTAAATATCAATTTGTTCCAGCACCATTTGTTGAAAAAACCATTCTCCCATTTTGTTGTCCTGGTGTCCTTGGTAAAAATAAACAAGAAGCTTACTCCATTTCATGTCATTTCTCCAACTTTTTTTTTCTCTCCCTCAAAAACCACCTGCTTTGGCTTATTTTCCAGAGTTCAAAGTAGTTACTTGTTTTGTTTTGTCCAGAGATTTTAATTTTCATCAGTAGGAGAACAGATAGTAGTGAGCGTATATGGTTAGTACAAACCTCCTCCCAAAGATAAACACAAAACCGGGACATGAATGATTATAGCAGCTTTATTCATAATTTCCCAAACTTGGAGGCAACCAAGAGAATCTTCATTGACTGACCTATGAGTCCCTGGAAAGTAGTTAATCACAGAACCGGTCTTTATTTAACCAGACTCAGAGCTTTCCAGTAGTGATAATCTTATCTTCAGGGCATTTGTCAAAAACAATCAGCTATAATTGTTTAGCATCATAGCTGCCTGAGGTGGTCTGAGAATCTACGTCTGTTGACGAACAGAACGTCAATATTTTCCAAGAGATCATAATGGAACTCAGAGTCAAAACAACATAACATTCACATGTCCAAGATATAATCCAAAATGGCTTAACATCCCAAGAACCAGGAAAATACATCCTCAAGTGAAAAAGCAATAAACAGATGCCAACCACAAGATATCCAGACATGGAGATTATGAGACAAGAACTTTAAATCAGTTATTATCACTATGTTCCATGAACAAATGGTAAATAATTTTGAGATAAACAGAATGATAGAAATTAATAGTAGAGAAATTAAAATTATTAAAATGAACCAAAAGGAAATTTTAGAAAAATAAAGTTATCGAAGTTAAAAATTCACTGGATGGGCTTAACATCAGAATGGGGATGACAGAATAAACTGTTCGTGAACTTAGATCAATAAAAATAGTCTGAAGAACAGAGGCAATTATTAAAAAAAAAAAAAGGAATCTCAGGAAGCAATGAGACTGTGAGGAAATGTCAAAAGGTCTAAAATAAGTATCACTACAGTTCCAGAACATCCAGATTGATGCAGAAAGAGTGTTTGAAGAGATAATGCTGAAAGCTTCCCAAATTTGGTGAAAGATGTATATTTATAGACTCAAAAAGCTCAATGAACCCCAAATAAGATAAGTGCAAAGAAAACTATGCCTAGACATATCATAACCCACTTGTTGAAACCCAAAGATAAGGAAAAATTCTTTAAAACGGTTAGAGAAAAATGGCACAAATCATAAGGGGAAACAATAATTTGAATGAGCACGGACATCATCACATTAGAAACCATGAAGACCAGAAGATAAAGGAACAACACATTCAAAATGCTGAAAGAAGAGAACTGTCACTCCAGAATTCTATACTAACCAAAAATATCTTTCAGGAATAAAGGCAAACTTAAGATATTCTTAGGTAAAGGCACATTAAGAAAACATCACTTATAGACCAAAATGTGAAGCACAGTTTTTCATGCCGAAGAAAAATGGCACTTGAGAGAAACTTGAATCTTCACTAATAACGGAAAAGTCATGACAAATAGTTTGGGTAATATACCTGCCTATTTTTCTTCCTCTGAAGTTCTTTAAACACTTATGACTATTGAAAGAAAAAAATATAGTATGGTCTGGTGGGGTGTTCAGTGAATGCAGACATCATACTCAAGACAACTCAAACATAAAGATCAGTGGGATGGTGGTCAGAAAGTCTGCAAGTCTTCTACATTTTACTTGAAGTAGGAGATTAACTGTACATCAAATGTAAAAAAAAAATGTGCATGCATATTTTAATCCATAAAGCAACAACTAAGAACATCAAGGGATATAGCTGAAAAGCCCGTTGATTAGTTAAAATGAAATACTAAAAATTTAGATTATCCAAAAGAAGGGAAGAAATGAGGATTAAAGGAACAAGAGCAGAGGGAACAAAGCGAAGACAAATAATAATATGGAAGACATAAATCCAACTGTGTCAATACTTACACTAAATGTAAATGGTCTAAACACTCTAACTAAAAGCTAGAGATTATGGGGGGGTGACCAGAGATTGTCAAGGTGGATAGAAAACAGGACCAAACTATATGCCGGTTATAAAAGACACACTTTAAATAGAAAGACAAAGGTCTGTTGAAAGAAATGGACAAAAAAGGTATCCCTGGAGTGAGTGTTGAGCATAAGAAGGTTTGCATGGTTATTGTAATATCATAGCATCACCAGGGACATTTCATTATCATAATCGTAAAAATAACAATTCATCAGAAAGGCTTAGTGATTCAGTTTTTTTTTTATACTTAATAACAAAAGTTCAGATACTAAAGCACATATGGACAGATTTGGAAAATACAGGTAACTCCATACTTAGAGCTGAGCATTATTACACCTCTTTCTACAACTGGTAGAACAAACTGACAAAGAATCTGTAAAGACGGGATGATCCGAACAAGACTATCCACCACCTGTTTCTGGTTAATATTTATAGACTATTCAGTGATTGCAGAATACATACTCTTTTCCTATGTACACGACACATTCACTAAGAAGGCAATATGGCAACACAGGAAACAAGACTTGAAACATTTAAAAAGATCAAAGTCCAGCTAAGTGTATTCTCTGATTCAATTAGAAATCAACAGCAATAAAATATCTAAGAAAACCCCTAAGTATCTAAACACGCTAATGAATAATTCATGGACCAAAGATGAAATCAAGGGGAAATTAGAAAACATTTTGATCTGCAAGACAAGAAAATACAGCATATCTAAGTTTGTGGGATGCAGCTAACGCTGTGTTTGGAGAGAAGCCTGCAGCTTTGAGGAATCTGAACTTGGGGAAGAGGTCTACTATGACGGAGATGTGGAATTAGTAGTCCTCAGCACAGATGTAATGAGTCACACCGGGACCTCAGGGAAACACCGACTGTGAGGCGTGTAAACAGATGCAGAAGGAGGGGTAGGAGAGACGCAGGTGGGTGTAGTAGGTCTTATTAGCTTCTGAATTAATTCCACCAGCCACTGGGGTAAACACAATTGTCCTCGATTGGGCTAACAGTTGCGAAGTTCAGCTCAGCTGTAGGCCTTTGGCTGCAATACCCTAAAAGGCCACACGATGGCGAAACAACCTAGGCAAAGCCTCACGGGTCCCTGAACATCCCGGAGGCGCACCCTCTCCTGTGTGCCAGCGCGCATCTTCATCCATCACCAAATTGCTTATTGGATGAACTAGTATTTGCGGAGCTGTTGTCGCATGCCAGGTCCTGGCACTGCCACTGTGAACAAGACACTTTTCTTCCCAGGTGTGGGGTTGGGGTGCAGAAAGATGCCGAGTCGGACAGGATAGTTCCAGAATGGGGTAAGGGCTTGAGGACAGTAGATGTGGGCATTCTGGGGAGCAAGTTGTGGCTGGTGGAGAGGCGGAGCCGCGGGCAGGACACGGCTGTCACTCAGGTCAGGACCGCAGAGCGTGGACCGCCAGGACGTGGCACCATCCACACACCCACTCACGATGCCGTGCGACAGGCTCCGTGCACACATGCGGTCACTTCTCTGCTCTGGTCATCTTTCAGCACTGAAATAAACAGCTTTTGTTTTTCCTCGCTGCCGCTGGACTTTCCTTCTGACGTGTGAATCCAGTTAATCTATGAGTCCCCTATCCCTCTGTCTCTGTCCATATCCACCCGTCTGTCCATCCCGCTATCTACTTGGAACCCATTCCAGCTGGGGATCAACCTCCCACCCGCATCTTCTCTAGACCCAAAGAGGCAGGCCTCTCTCGGTATTTTGAATTGGTTGCGCAGGCAAGTCAAATTTGGAGTTTAAATATAGGTAGATTGGGATGTGCTCAGTGATAGAAGAACAGAGAATAAGAAACCATATTTTATGAGTTGAAGTGAAGAAAGTTGGGTTGCCATCTGTAGAGAAGAAACCTCAAGGTTTGGGGGCAAAGTCAGGGCAAAGCGAGGGCCTTCTGTGTCTGGATGATTTTATGGAGAACAGGGACCGTGCCTGCTCTTGCTCTCCTCAAGGAGCAGAACTGAAAAGGCTGTAGGAAGCCAGTTTTGATAGGATAAGAGATAGGTCTTCCTACATTGTGGCTGGGTCAAGGTGCATTGCCTTGTCCGTGGGCATTTAGAGACAGGTGCTGGGGTGGGTGTAAACAGTAGAAGGTGATTGAAATATAACTTCTGAGGTTCTCTATCATCCTGAAATTCTCTGATTTTTAAGAGAAATTGAGACAGGAGACTGGAGATACAGGAGCCAAGGAAAGAAACCAGACAATCTGGCAAAGTTTGGAGTAAAGCAAGAATGTACAAAACGGGGTCAGGAAGCCCAGGAATGGACTCGGGCACTGGAAGCTGCCTAGGCCTGCTTAGTGTGGTCCAGGTGGAGACAGAAGACAGAGGAAACTATCGGCCATCTACCTGTAGCTGTCTGTCTGTCTGTCTATCCATCCATCCACTCATCTATCTATAACTATCTGTCCATCCTCTATCATCTATCTGTCTATCCATCCATCCACCTATGTCTGTCTGTCCATCCATCATCTGTCCGTCCATCCATCCATCATCTGTCCGTCCATCCATCCATCCATCCATTCACCCATCATCTGTCTGCCCATCCATCTATATCTATCTATCCACCATCTATCTATATCTGTCTGTCCAACCATCCATTTATCATCTATTCGTCTGTCTATCCGTCTGTCTAAATCTACCTATCATCTATCTATCAATTATCCCTGGGACCCTGGTGCTTCAGGATAATAGGATAAGTTCAGCCAGATTGCAAGGGGCTCAAGAGAGGGGCCGGTCGAGCAGGTAGACCGTAAGGATGCCATGCACATGCGTGTGCCGGGGGCGAGACAGGCCTGGAGCTGACTGGGAGGCGGGATGAAGAACATGTACTTTTATTTCTTCATTTGTTTAAGGATTTTGTGAGTGGGGAGAATTTACCCAGCAGAGTAGGTGGACAGGGGACCACTGAAGATATAAGTAATTGTCAAAAGACCTAATTTATAAACAAAGAGGCCTATCGATATTATGGGAAATCACATCACCATATCTGGTTCAAGGAAAGGTGTTGTGTGTGATGTCGTCATGGCAGGACTGAGTGCGGAAAAGGCGGCTGAGACGCTGGTGAAGGAAGAATCAGAAATCAGAAACCCCAACTGGACTTGAACTCTAGCTTAACCTCCTACAATTGCCAGGATCTCGGGCAAAGGAATCTTGGATTCCCATCTGTCAATAATAATCAAGCCTTTGCTACTAGTTGTTAACTGAAGCCCGGCCCGGTGCTAAGTCGGTATTTCTCATGGATCAGTTCTCGGAAGTCTTGTAACTGCTCAGCCAGTGAAATGATCTCCCCAAGTTGAGAGCCCAGCCGGTGCCTCTTCCTGTAGACGCTGGGATACAGGGCCTGCCCTGCTGTTTGCCTCTCACAGTTGTTCTAAGGGTTAAGAAATAAAGGATATTCATTGTATTGTGATTATTATAGTGGGATTATGACCTCCCATAATCTGATAGATATGCTTCTATTAATATAGCCCAATGCTCCAAATGACCATGTTTCACAGTGAGCACGTGACTAAAGTCTGGGCACATTTGATTAATTTGAAACATCTGTGCCACAAGTTTGCGTAAGGCATTTAGAAAGGTAACCAAAGGAGTCCTTTTTAATGTGTATGACATCATCTCAAACTTGAAGCTGGGTCGGGTAAAGCGCCCTCAGCTGAAAAGATCTTAACGCCTGACCTGGAGCTCACTTTTTACTCCTCCAACTATAGAGAACGTTTGTTTTGTTTTCTTTTCGTTTTCAGGCAATGTCCTTTCCTACGCGGCTCCTTCCTGAGCCTGCCCCTCCTGTTTGAGAGCCCGCACAACTCACCTCTGCCCGGCTCTCCTACTCCTGGTCCTCACAGCGGGGAAAGACACCTACCCCTTGCCTCGTGTTCTAGAAGCCTGTGATCCACTGTCTCTGAGACTGAAGCCCCCAATGGGGCTGTTTCTGTGTCTCTAACTCCCTGCTGTGGATTTGCTGCTGTTAACCTTGTGCGTGACCTTGCGCGGCTCCCCCAGCTGGTTCACGGGTCACGCGTTGGAACCACACGGATGTGTTGGCTCGCGCATGCGACGCGCCCCCGGAGAAGGAAGGTCTCAAGCTTTCAAACCCGGGGATTCACGTGTTTAACTTCTCCCACAGTGAAACCTCCTGCGTGGTGCTGGAGTGTCCCCTGCTGCGGGAGGCAGAGGACCGTCAACAGAAAATAGTGAGTCGTTTATTGCTTTAAAATATGCAGCCAAAGCCAAGAGTACAAAAGGCATTCTGAAGATGAAGAGGTAACTTAAGTTGGGCTTCTCAAGCTGATAAGGGCTATAATTATTTTTTAAAAACCGACGCTACAGTGCTCTTAAGTGCTTATGGGAACATAGTTTTGGGGCCATAAAATGCGTCAGTGGCCTTGCCAGATGATAAGGATGAAATGTGAGCAAAAATAAAACAGTGCATGTCTTGGTGAAGCTCATAGTCCAGTGGGACAGGCCAGTGTTGGTGACGTCATGGAGGGATGAAATGTCATACGGGCTGTGACCAGCCGCATGGGGCAGGATGCCTGGTCAGCGGTGGCTTCTCAGAGTGGGGGCTGACCCTGTCCCAGAAATCAGCCTGCAGGACACTGCAGCTGACCCAGAGCTGGGTCTTTTAGAGGCTTTGCACTTCCTTCCCAGCCTGATTCTTCTACTTTCTTCCCCATCCGTCTCTCCAGCAGACGCCTGTCCGCGGTCTTGCGGGGAGGGGCAGCAGCCTGGAACCCATTGGGACCCCTGGATTCCTGTGAAGTCACCGACCTTCCTGCCCGTTCCCACTCCCGCACAGAAGAGAGTGCTTTATGAAGATCCCGCGTCTGTTATTTTAAGGGAATGAAAACACGGTACCTCCCGTCTACATGTGGATAATGCGTGTATATGTAGACAGTTCAAGTGAAACGGAAAATTAAAAATCATTTAAGAAAACTTGCCACCACTGTCATGGTTCAGTCAACTTCCTTTCTAGGTTTCCCTTTGTACAAGTGCACGTGTGTTTTTTTAAACTTTATTGTAGAATAGTTGACAAATAGAATTGCATGTATTTCGCGTACAACGTGATGATTTGATACACGTGCATTTTGGAGTGATTACCGAGACCCAGAGAATCCGCACAGCCACCGGCTCTCCTCGCTGACCTGTGTGTGCATGTGCGTGTGTGTGCGTGTGTGTGCGTGCATGTGTGTGAGTGAGTGTGAGTGCTCTGAGCTTTCCAGATCTACTCTCAGCAATTTCAAGGGTATGGTACTGAATTATTAGCCGTAGTCACGGTGCGGGACAGTAGATCCTCAGAACTTACCCTTTTTACAACTGAGCATTTCTACCCTTTTAACCGTAGCTCCCCATCCGCACTCCCTCCCACCCCGGAAACCACCATCCTACTTTTTTTGGTTCCACGTACAGAGTGTGTCATACCATCTTTGCCTTTCTCTGTCTGACTTATTTCACTTAGTTTAATCCCGGCCAGATTTAAACACGTTGTTGCAGATGGCAGGGGCCCTTTCCTATCTGTGGCTGGATAGTGTTCCTGTGTGTGTGTGTGTGTGTGTGTGTGCGTGCGCGTGCACGTGCGTGTGTGTGATTCTCTTTATCCATTCAACCATCAAGGACACGTAGGTGGCTTCCGTGTCGTGGCTACTGTGAATAATGGTGCAGTGGACATGGCCATGTAGATACCTCTTAGAGATACTGATTTCATTTCCCTTAGATATGCTGGAAACGGGCGTGCTGGATCCTGCGGCAGTTCTTGTTTTAATTTTTGGGGTGCACACCTATATTTTCCATAGTGGTTGCAGCACGCACTTTCCCATACACAGTGCACCGGGGGTGCCTTTTCTCTTGTCCTTCTGACGGTAACCACCTTAACAGGTGTGAGGTAACACCTCACTGGGGTCGTGGGTTTGCTCTGCATTTCATGGTGGTTAGGGATGCGCCTACTGGCCATGTGGACTCTTGTTGGCAGAAGTGCAGGCACACACGTGTTGGTATCGACCGGAGGTCCCCTTGGAGGGTCGCTCTCTTCTTGGTACGACATACCATGGACTTCTCACCCCATTAGGGCTGAAGATGGGATCCTTCTCTCTACCGTGTGTTGTGTCCCACTGAGGGATGTGGTCCTCTGGCAGGGACCCGTCCTGCACCGATGGGCATGAATTCACTTCCAGTTTCTCATTATTTTATATGATGTTCAGGTGAATGAATATCTCTGCACGTATATCTTTTTTTTTTTTAACCCCTTATATGTAAGTCACCAGATTCTACCTTTAGTGTCAGTAAGCACGGGGCAAGAAGGTGGTGGGAGGGCCTCACCTCACTTACGCTTCGTGAGGGACACCCCATACCCTTTGCCTCTCCCATCTCCCGTCTGCAACTCAGGAGTCCGCCCAGTGAAGCCCTGGCCCACCCGAAGGGGTTGTGTTCACCAAGTAGAGGAAGAGTAAAAAAACTGTGGCCTGACATCTCCTTACTTGTGGTGATTCATTTTTCTTGTTCTCGTTCTCTGGCTATGGCATAGCAGATAAAGCTTTCATTTAGGGAATTTGTAGGGGAAAACAGCTTCCACAAGGAGCCTTGGAGTGAAGGCACCCTAGCAGGGTGAGATACCTCTAGCTTAGGGAATTCTGCAAGCTCCCAGGTCCCAGACAGCCAGGCTTATGCCTCGGAGTGGCATCTTACTGGGCTGCAGCATCCTACAGCTGTTCTGATCATGAGGCTTTTGAAAAGAAGCTGTTGTCCTGCTTGCTGGAAGGGTCCGTTAGCAAACAGAAAGTCACGGTCACTCACTTTGTGCTGTCATTTGTCCTGTGGTAAACTCTGTCCGCCGTGCGTGGTTTTTCTCTGAACCTAAGGCAGATTCCTGGTTTGTTGGTTTGAGACAAATCTGATCCCAGAGGGGACACCTGGGGCAGCCGCCAGTGGGAGCTTCAGCTCACCCCAGCAGCCGCGGGTCACTCTGGGCAGAGCCCCTGGGATACGGTGCAGAATTTTACCTCCCTAGAGGACACAGAGCCCTAGGTTTCCCGAGGCATAACATGAAAACACTACATCCTCATGGTTTTTCATTGAGAAGTAGAATTGGTGAATTGTATTTTTAAATGGGGTAAAAGGATACATTTTGCAGAATGGAGTTGCGTAAGTAATTCAGTTTTTTTTTTTTTTTAAGAATTTTTATTTATTTGACAGACAGAGATCACAAGTAGGCAAAAAGGCAGGCAGAGAGAGGAAGGGAAGCAGGCTCCCCGCTGAGGAGCTTGACGCGGGGCTCGATCCCAGGACCCCGAGATCATGACCTGAGCCGAAGGCAGAAGGCAGCGGCTTAACCCACTGAGCCACCCAGGTGCCCCAGTAATTCAGTTTTAAAGGGACAGTGCATGACGACTGACCAGGCCCGCTGAGCGAGGCTCTGGTAACGGTGGGATATGACTTTGCTTCTCGAGCTCCTGACTGTCCAGGAGGGGGGAAGCCTTGACTTAGGATTTGTTAATGGGCTCGCATCAGAGTTCTTGTGCTGAGGCTTCACGCAGGGAACTTGCCAGAATAATGAGGGCTCTTTCTATCCTGATCACGTGGTTTTGATTTAAGGACAGTCCTGCGGGTAGCATTAGTTTGGTTTCAAATTTATCAACAACTGCCCTCCTGGGGCATGAAAATACATTTTCTGTTTATCTTCCTAATTTCTCCTGAGAGATCATTGGTGATCTCCAGCGTAGTGAGGTCCCGCTGCCTCGGGGCCCACGGGAGGTTAGCTGACAGGAGAAGCCACATAAAGCCTCCTAGGTTTGGGCTCTTTGGCCTTTAAAAAAAAAAAAATTGGCATTTATTTTATTTAAAATATTTGCATAAGGTAAATTCACTTTTTTGGCCTACAGTTGTATGGGTGTTCATATATAGGGTTTTTGTAGCCAGCGGCACAAAGGAGACAGAGCAAAGAATTCCCTCATGCTGCCCCCACCTCTAGCAACCTCGGGCTGGGATCTCTGGCCCCGTGGGCGTTCCTGGGCTCGAGGGTCACGCCTGTGCAGCCACGTGATATGTCCACACGACGCCGGCTGCTGCTTCTGCTGTCAGCGCGACAGGCGAGGTTTGCTGTGCTGTCCCTGGGTCTGTAGCCCATGCATCCCCATCACCGGGAGGCATCCGTGCTCTGGATAAACCAGTTTGCTTATCCATGAACCACGGAAGGCCCTTTGTGTCCCTTCCAGTTGTTGGTGATTATGAATGATATTGCTATAAATACTCGCGCACGGGATTTTGCGTAGACACGTGCTCCCTTTCTCTGGGGTAGATGCCTGGAAAGGGGACACCTGCAGGCTGGACCGCACGACGAGTGAAGGCGCACCTCCCTAAGAAACCGTCCGGCCTTCGGGACGCTTCCGTGCTGTTCCTTCCTCCCGTGGCTCATTCATTTCCAGGTGTTCACGTGTGCTCTAAGCACCGAGAAGCTCCAAGCCATCGCTCTATCCGGACGTTTCTTTTGAAAGCCACGTTGGGTCATGACATTGCTTTATGAGCACAGACAGCTCAACAACCGGCGGCCCAGGCAGCTCGCAGGGTCCTTCCACTCTCCCTTCTCCTAGTCAGTAAACCTGCTGATCTGATCTATTTGATTTGATCTGATCTACTGTGTATGAGTTAGGACCGCCCACTTTTCTCTGTCTACACCACCTTCGTCCTGAGCTGGATAATCCCAGCAGCTTCCTGACTTGTTTACCCGTTTTTGTTTTTGCTTTGCTCATCACTGCTCTCTCTAAATAGTAGCCACAACAAACTCTTAAAGGTACAGGTCAATCAGGTCACAACACAGCCCTCAAGCTCCCAGTGGCCTCCAGTGCAACACTAGGCTCATGCCTACCAGTCCAGCAGCAGCTCCTAAAAGTCTCTCTCTGCCCGACCAAGCACCATCTCTGCGCCCCCAGTTGCTGGAACATGCCCGGTTTGTTCCTGCAGCAGGACCTGGGGCCTGGGATGCCCCCTGAGGCCCATCACAACGTCTGTGTTTCTCATCCTTCTGGGCTCCTTCAAGAGCTGGCCCTGACCATACCCCCTGGCATAGAGTTCACTGCCTTTTCCTATTGGAACCTGCATATCTCCTTCACCAGGCTGGAAAAAACCTTCAGCTTCTCAATTCTGTGATTTTTATTTCACTAGAATGACTGGACTTCGGACTCTGCAATGGACATTTACTTTTGAGGGTTGCGTTTTTTTGTTTTGTTTTGTTTTGGTTTTTTTTTTTTTTGCAGGTGAAACTAATGTTAATAATACATTAGTAACTTATCAAATATTTCTAAGTTATGGATTTCAACATATCAATATATTTTAATCATATATTTTGAAAATTTTTGTACTTTTGTTTTATTTCTTTTCAGTGTTACAGCGTTCATTGTTTCTGCAGCACACCCAGTGCTCCGTGCAGTCCGTGCCCTCCATAATCCCCACCACCAGGCTCACCCAAGCCCCCATCCCCCTCCCCTCCAAACCCTCCATTAGTTCCTCAGAGTCCACAGTCTTTCATGGGAGACAAAGCACGAAGGTTGCATTTTTTAAAAAGACTTTGTTTATTTGGCAGAAAGAGAGAGAGAGAGGATGTGAGCACAAGAAGGGGTGTGGGCAGAGGGAGAAGCAGGCTCCCTGCTGGGCAAGGAGCCTGATTTGGGACTCGATCCCACGACCCAGGGATCATGACCTGAGCTGAAGGCAGACGCTCAACTGACTGAGCTGCCCAGGTGTCCCTACCATAAAAATGCAGGTTTGTCAGTCAGGGAGAGAACCAGAGTTCACTGATCACGGTAAACGTAGATAAGTAGTCAGCGGTGTGTGAGAGTTAAATACATAGGGACGGAACGCACAGACACCGGACATCCAGAGTTGCTGGGTACTGAATATTCGTCAGCCACTAAACACACAAAGGTGCCAAACGTTTATGGTGTACTGGCTAATTAATGCGGAACAGGCATGATACTAAATGTATGGGTCTCTAAATAGTCCGTGTACACTGACTATACAACAGTGCATGCAAATATACACGAAATAGACAACATATACGTACCGAATACTTGTGAGGCCATAATTCAGCCATGTATCGGTGACCCCATCCTGGCTTCACATGTTCTCTTCCCAAGAAACACAAATATAACTTGTCCAGTGGAGCAACAATGTGCCAGTGGCCAGGGAGCCTCCCCAATGTGGGTCCCCCTCGTCATCAAAAGTCAACTTTGGTCCCATAACAGCATCATCAGTGGGGAAAGCTGATGGAGGAGAAAGAGAGAGAGACAGACAGAGAGAAAAGCAGATAGACAGACAGATAGACGATAGATGGTAGATACCCAGGATTCAGCCGGTCGGCTCTCCCTGCTTGTGCGTCGCCCTAACTGCGCTAACTTACCCCATCTCATGCCTCTTGGTGCTTCCGTTGATTTTAGTGACCTGTGTGACGTGACCATTGCATTCTGTCAGTGACCTCTGGGATAGCTGACCCCAGAGTGTGCTTGGCGGCTGCCGTGGCATGGAGGTGACGGCCCACAGGACGTGCTTCTGCTGCACCCCTCCCGGAGGGGCGATGGGCTTTGTGGTTGAATGCCCCACAATTCTTCTCTCTCAAATACCAGGTCTCTGCCCATGGTGGTGAACCCACTGGCATCTGAAGTTAATCTGCTGAAAAGGAGTTTGAAAAATCTGCAGGCGTATTCTTTTTAAAAAATGTCAGTGGCTTTTATTATTTTGGGATTAAACATCTTTCTTATTATATTATACGAATATATATGCGTCATAGACAAAGTGCTGATGTATTTGGCTTGAAGTGTTTCACAATTACAAAGTACAATGTTGTTTACCTGTCTTTAGGGATGGGCCCGTGGTCCCAATAAGGTGGGGGAAGCTGCTGGATTGCTTGCAGAAAGTCTCTTTGGTCTCCAGAAAGACACATGCTCTTTTGTGTTCCGTTGCTGCCGTGGACAGATCAAGCACAGAAGCACTTTAGTGACCAAGCTGAGAAAGAAGCCAGTAACAAGGTGTAACAGAGAAATTATTCACCAGACACCTGTGAAAGACAGTGGGGCCAATCTTATCAGAGCTACTGCAGGAGAGGAGAGAGACTTTCCGTAGGACCGGGCTGCACTCCCAACAGAGTGGAGGCGAGTGGGAAGTTAGAGACAAGGAGCAGAGTGAGGGGGCAGCGGCTAGAAAACCAAGAGGAGCCTGAGGAGACACCAAGGGTCAGGGATTCTGGCTCAGCTGACTTAGCAGGATTCTATGCTCACATTGGGCTCAGTAGGTCAAGGGCAGAGGGGCTGGCCAAGGTCAAGTGCCCATGGAAAAGAGAGCTCAGAGGGGCCTGCTTAAGGTTTGGCCAAGGAGAGAGTCTTGTTGGGGGGCAGCTGTGGGGACAGATCCTTCCATGTGAGACCAGCTCTGAGAGACTGTGGTTCCAGTGAGCGATTTACGTCTGGCATTCTTGTCATGAGGTTATAAATTCCCTTACGATTCTAAATCAGTTTGGATCACGTGACTGTTATTATTTTGGTGGTTGTTTCGTTTGTCACTTGTAGCCAGAAAATCCTATCCGAGCAAACACTGCCTGCCACAGAGCAGGCTGTTAGATGTAATTTGGGTGCATAAAGGAAACAGTCACACTCACAGCATTGGGCATCAGTGTTTGAAGTTAATTTGCTTAAGAGGATTTATTTTTATTTTTTTAAAAAGATTTACTTTTTTCCCTTTTATTTTAGAGAGAAAGAGAGAGAGCGAGCAGGGGGAGGGACAGAGCAGGAGAGAGAATCTCAAGAGACTCCCCACTGAGTGGGGAGCCCGACGCTGGTCTCAGTCTCATGACCCTGAGATCATGACCCGGGCCGAAACCAAGAAGCCAACTGAGCCCCCCAGCGCCCCTGATAAAGAGGATTTAAAACTCCATGTGGTTATTCTTTTTACAAATGTTAATGGCTTTTATTTTATTTTTATGAGAGCTCTCCTACACTAAATTTTTACCAATATATATGCATAGTAGGTAAAGTGCTAATAGATTTTACTTAAATTGTTTATCGATTACAAAGAGTTTTCCGATAACATTGTTTAATCGGATCTGCCTTCCCCCGTGAGGTGTGCAGCAGGAGTTGGCACTCCCCCTTCAGAGACTTAGTCAGTCCCCGCTGCACCCGGACAAGGTGCCAGCACTGGTGCTGCTCGCCCCGCGGAATCTGCCCAGGCCACACAAACAGGCTCTTCGGGTCGGAGGTAGGAGGAGGCCTAATGTCACAGGCTGCGATGTTTTGTTAAGACGCAGGCATGAGAAGCCGACTCTGCAGATCGTCCAGATGTGAGGCTTCCAGCCACAGAAACAGCCCTTCAGTAAAGGAAAACAATTTGGTGTGTTCTAGAAACCAAGAAGTGCCCCGGGCGTGAGTAAGAGAAACAGGAAATCAAGGTGCGGGTGGAGAAGGCCTGTGAGCCGTGCGGAGACTCCGGGACCATCAGGATTTAGGGGAAAGAGATCAGTTGGGTTGGGGCATGGGGACCAGAGCAAACCAGAAAGACCTGTTAGGTGTTTGTTGCCATGCAGGCCACGAAAGATGAGTGGCCAGACTGAGCGGGAAGGAGGGGGTGGACCGGCATCATTTGGGCACTGGCCTAACTGGGCTTGCTGGGAATCGGGTATGAACACAAAGGGAAAGCAGACGTGGGTACGTGCCTGGGTTTTATCTCTGGTTCCTGAGTAAACAGCGGCCTTGTCTACGGACTGGGTGTCAGGTGCATGTTGGTGTGGGGGATCAAAGCGTTTCTTTCGGACACATGGAGTTTGAGATGCCTGTGATCCCTGTTGGGTGTTCAGAGAGCGGGAGGGAAATCGAGGTCAGAGGAGGACATGTGGAGTCTGCAGCGTGTAGTGGCCGTTGGATTTCTGGGAGACATGGAAAGAAGCCTGAGGGTCCGCACCCTGTCTTACAGGTGGGGGAGGGGCGGAGGAGCTCACCGAGAGACCGAGAGAGACCCTGTCCATGTGGGGAGAGCCAGAGGAGCGTGGAATAGAAGCCGGGGGACAAGGGTGTTTCCAGGATGGGGTTGTCTCCTGGGAAGATGCGGGTAGAAGTGGAACAAACGGCGGGTTGGGCATGTTGGATGGAAACCAGCGGGGGGAGAGGAGTGAGTGGGAAGTAGAGATGAACACAGAGTATCGGTGAATCCACAGAAGGCTTGTCTGCCAGGAAAACAGAGACAGAGGGCCTCGCAGGACTGGGGAACGACCTTGTCCTAGAGGGAGTCTCCCGCAGAAACGCAAGCACAGACCAGACGGTCCTTGGGCACAGGGGAGAGAAGGTGGCGCAGGGGACCCTGAGGACAGCCAGCATCGCCAAGTCTCAGAGCCCCGCCAACAGCTCCGGAGAACAACCCTCTCACAGAGGAAGACACTGGGTCTCAGAGACAGAATGACTGTCCACAGCGACGGGGACAGCAGGACTCAGGGGCAGCTGGCTTCCCACAGGGGCTCATCCCACGGTGCTGGGGCTGCATTCCTCGGGGGCTGACGGAGGGACGCCTGCCCACCGCTTCAAGATAAAATAGCAAAAGATGAGCGTGAACACGTCACCAACTTCCCTCCACACGTTGGCAAGCGCACAGCTACGCTGACTTGAATCTGAGCGACTCCGTACACAAGGCCTGGATTAGCAGGGTGTGCGTGTGATTTTGGGGTGACCATTAGAAAAACTCTGAACTCACGATTTCTGCACCCCCCCCCCCCCCCCCCCCCCCCCCACCCCCGGCGCGCCCCCGCCCACCGCCCCCCCCCCGCC